>NC_043017.1:5857571-5862571 GCF_006345805.1 Octopus sinensis | reverse complement strand
CCACTAAAAACCCCTCAAGTACACAAATACAGAAATACACATCTAGATACTTAGATTGACCAGGATTCAAATCTCACTTCTTCCATCTCAAAACTCACCGATTCGAAGACATCGTCGAGAGACGAAGAGGAGAAGCGAAAAAAGAAAAGAAATAAAGATAGGCCACCCAAGAATATAAGAAGTGAGAGTACTCCTGTCGAACAACCTTTAACCCCAGACACCACCACCAATACCACCGCCAATACAACTAGCACGACTACAAAGAAAACAGCCAAACCCGAAGCCACACCACCACCACCACCACCAGCCACAATAACAACAAAACACAGCCACATCAACCACACAAAAAAGCAAACAACAACTACAGCGGTAAGAAAACAGAAAATCGCAGTACAAAGGCCAGAAAATGAAGCAGAAAAACAAGCAAACGCAGCATCAACTAAACACACAAAAACAAACTCCATCAACGTCATCGTTGTACGCAAACACAACTGTGACTTGATGGATTACATTGCACAAAACAGAGAAGAAATGCAAACAGAAGATGAAGGTTTTGTTGAATTTGAGGCAAAAACACCAAAGACAAATATTGAAGATATCGTCAGCCGTCTGCAAAACTTTATTGGAAAAAGTCCAAGGAAGTATCGAACGTTTTGTTCCGAGACTTAACAAAGAATAAATAAATGAGTGATTTAAAGGAGCCCAGCTTGTAATAAAGACTGGACTATCCGCTCTTCAGCAAGTCCAAGGCTGAAGAGCGGATAGTTTCCATTCATTTTTCTGACCAACATAGCAAATGCCAGAGTAAGATATATAAAAGTGCGTCGCCTGAGGTCATTTTGGTTAACGACCTCAGTTCTTCATTTAGAAGTCATTTGATTGGTCGTTAGGTCGTTATTCTTGAGACTGTGATTTCTGGAATGCACGCACACGCGACCATGTTTTGAGTGCCACGAGATATACGCATCTTTTAGCAGATCTAGATCGGAAGAAAATTGGCAGTGTTCTTTGGGAAAGGCCGGGATAGTGAGGCAAGGATGATCTTCCTGGACTTCAATGGAATGACGGTGACCCTGGACCTGCCCAGCAGTGGAATCGATTCTTTCAGTTTAGCGGCCTTCTCTACCACAACTGGGACAGGGTGGCCTGATCTCTTCAGGTGTCTGAATGTGTTCCTGGAAACGTCTAGCCTTTTAGTGCGAGTAGGAGACTGAGATGGCTTCTTAGAAGAACAAGATTGTGTGGGGATGGCCGACAGGGAAGAGAGTGCCAAGACTCGCAAACCTGCTCAGATATTTCCAAGTGTCCGACAAGTTCCGACTGGATTTCCCGAATGTGCAAGTTTGAATGTAGAGGAACCGCAAGTTGAGGGTAGAAAGCCATGCGCTGCCCACCAGTAAATATATAGAAATTGAAATAAAGTTAGCAAACAAAGAACAGCTAATAAAAGATGTCACATACTTGAGTTGTACTTCATTTAGCATCTGATACTTTGCTGAGTTAACACCCGATACCTTTTAGAGTTAGCATTACAGAGAGCGGGCATGACAACGTGTACCCTACTTTTGCTAAATGCTTTAGGTGCTTATGTAGTCGCAAGTATAGACGTCCTCTGGACCCCCAAACCACTTTTGGCCTAGCAGAACATTCGCGCTGTAGTGGATCGAGGATGAGAGGCCTGCCACAGCACCTGGATGCTATCTTTTACAACTGAGTAGACGGGAGCAATGCGAAATAAAGTAATTTGTTCAAGAACAAAGCGCACCACTTGGTATAGGAATTGAACTCATGATGTTAGGATCGTAAGGAGTACATCCTAACCACTAGTCCACGATTTCACTAACAATAGGTCACTTAATAACCATCTTGTCTTTCTCAATGTGTCCATTCCTTTCCACACTGCTTAAAAGTATTTTACAGTTAAACTCTGGGGTTGATATAATCGACAAACCCCTTCCCTGAAAAGTATTCAGGCCTTATGCTCATTACTCAGCTGGTACTTATTTTTTCGACCCCAAAAGGATGACATGCTAAGTCGACCTCGGTGGAATTTGAACGCAGAACCTAAAGACGGACGAAATGCCGCTAAGTATATCGTCCAACGTGCTAACGATTCTGCAAACTCATTGCCTTAATTGATAATAATAATAACCCTTTCTACTATAGGCACAAGGCCTGAAATTGTACGGGAGGGAACTAGTCGATTACACAGACCCAGTGTTTCACTGGTACTTAATTTATCGACGCCGAATGAATGAAAGGCAAAGTCGGCCTCGGTGCAATTTGAACTCAGAATTTGAAAACCGATGAAATGCCGCTAAGCATTTTGACCGGCGTACTAGCGATTCTGTCTGCTCACCACCTTGAAGATGAAGTTAAAAAATCAGCGCAGAAAAAAACCTCTGCAGACGACACAGTTCGAACTCATAATTTCATATTCACTATTTCGCCAAACAGTCTCTCTAGAATAATCACACAATTCTTTTTAACATTAAAATAATAATAAGAATAATGATAATAATAATAAAATGATAAGAGTAAGTTGTTCGCTCTCTTTCTCTTTCTCTCTTTCTCTCTCTCTCTCTCTCTCTTTCTCTCTCTCTCTCTATCTCTCTCTCTTTCTCTTTCTCTCTCTCAGAATATTTAAGCGTATTAAAAGTTACGTTTCATAGAATTGCTAATTCATTGGTGTTCTACTAATTAGAGGTTCGTTTATGGCCTGAGGTGGATTAAAACAAAATTCAACAATTTGTATCCAACTTGCTTTTAAAGTACTTTGTTTTGATTTTCAGTGTGAAGGGCCTCTTTGCATTTTCCTCGTTAATTTAAGTCGATTTTCCTTGTTGTTGCTGTTGTTTTTGTTATTGTTGATATTGATGTTGTTGTCGTTATTTTCATGTTCTCTTTTATCACTCATCCAACAGCCATTTAATCCGGCACGTTGACTCTGATAACGCCTCGTTGGCTTTTGTTTTTAATTTCATTTTCTTGTCGAACCGTCAAAACGTCTTCCCGGAAAGCTTGATGAAGCTTGCAACTCTCATAAAATATCGCTCGCAGCGCAACCCGCCTGCTTCCTACATCGTTCTACTAGTTCATAACAGTTGGTTCTATCATCCGTATGGTTGTAATTACCACTAAACCGCGCCACGACCATCACCACAAAGACCGCTACCATCACCGCCACCATTACCACCACCACCACCTCCTCCTCCACAACCACAACCACACTATTATGGACATCACCACTACACCACCAATACCATCATCGTTACCATTACCATCACTACCATCAATACCGACACCATACCACTATCACACTATCGACAACAATAGCAGCGTTGTCACTGCTACCATCAGCATCGCCACCATCACCATCATCATCATCATACGTCAATAAGGATGGTTAGAATACAGATTGCTACATTACATACTGCTGACCACATAACCTTGGTATCCCGACCCCTACCCGGCCACCTTTTCCCTCTCCTACTCATTGCAACAAAAACCAGTCATAACTATTGAACATTGGATTAAACCAACCAATAAGGATCCGCTGCAACCGGCTCTTGAGGCTTTACATCGTGTGTGTGCATGTGTGTATATATGCGTGTGTGTGTGTGTGTGTGTGTGTGTGTGTGTGATTGACTGAGTGTAGTATGCTGATGGCATACCACGTGCACCCTTTCGTCTATAAGAAGTGTCAGCAGAGAGGACACCTCGGAGTCATGATCTAGATGCAGCACAGCTACCCTTAGTGTGTAAGAAGTTAAGGGCTAAAACATTTGTCTGAGGGGCGGGGTTTCTTCTCTGAAGACCCGCTGTTGTTCAGTTCTTCCAAGTGTTTCGTATCATCAATTATGAAGAATTATAACATCGATGTGATACTTACTCTATACCTACTTTTGTGTGTGTGTGTGTGTGTATGTGTGTGTGTATTAATATTCAGGGCAAGCGAGTAAGTACACCGGCTTTGAATGTCTCTAAGCTACCTTAAAATTATATATATATATATATATATATATATATATATATATATAGTCAGTATCAGAATTACACGTAAGCCTATGGTATCGTAATATAACAGTATTACAAAGGCCTTAGAGTGCCTTTAGTAAATTAGATGAGGTACGCCAAGGGAAAATGAAAGCAGTTAAGCCGGCAAGCCGATTTAGTTCATCTTTCTACATACATACAAACATATAATATATATATATATATATATATATATATATATATATATATGCACACATACATATATATACATACATTTATATACATATACATATACGCGCGCACGCACACACACACACGCATTGTTCAAATTTACAGAAAGCAAAAGACGAAGACAGGTAAAGTAACAACAAACATGTGTATTATTTTAGCGCTCGGGAAGAATAGAAAAATCTTTGACGTTTCGAGCCTACGCCCTTCGACAGAAAGGATCGCGAGGGGGGAAAAAACGGGGAGAGAAAAAAATGTGTAGGGATTAACGGTTCAACATGATATATATACATAGAATAATTATAATTGATTATAGCGAGAAAAAATACGGAGACGGGTACATACTAAAATGTTTTCTTTTAGTTCACAGTTTGTCATACAACATATTTTTATGGTTACAATGACCTACACATGTTTCTGATGCATTGAGTATGTGCACGGTATCCACCTGGATGATATATCCCTCTAGATTCACAAATACTCGAATATAAGTCTATTATCGTAGCAAAGAGTGAACCTGACGTGTTTCTTAAACATAATTCGACACAGGCATGGTTTAAAATTAGTCAAACCACGGATTAATTTCATAGGAAAATAGCTGTAGTATAATCAATATGTGTCACTAAATTCACATCAGAGATAGAAAAATAGGTAAAGATTGTATACTGTAAATCCCTTTTGTATACTATAAATCCCGCCCTTGAGTATAATACGCAGGTGATTTTTAGGGGGTTGAAAAAGCTAAACCTTGTGTATAATACGCACCCCTTCTCTAA
>NC_043017.1:5842571-5852571 GCF_006345805.1 Octopus sinensis | reverse complement strand
AATGACTGAAAAGAGTAAAAGAGTAATATGTGAAACTAAATAGACAACATAATATACAAAACAATGCAAGCATTTGCTCTTTGACAAAGTAGACTTTTTTTTCCATTCAATTTTAGCCCCTTCTTTTCAGTGTTTTAAAGTTTAGCAACAACTTTAACTTATTATAGTCATTTCGTAATTAGCATTATTGTGCAGACCAGCAAATATTAACTATTGTTTGAGTCACACGTAATGGGAACGAACGTTTTGATGTGGCTCTGGACTTGTCTATGATAGTATTGAGGCTTGTAGGTTTATGGAATTACATATGTTAGACTCACATCATCTTAGACTCTTCACACCTCAAATATATAGATCTTTATAAAGATGTTGCTTGTTAATTTCCTACCATATGAATAGCCATAATCTTTTTTTTCAAACCATATTTTGAAGAATCTAGGATATCGCTGTTATTGTACTTGTAAAATATCATTGTCCTTAACGTCTCCTCACAACTTACTCAATCAGTGAACTAATTTTGAAATATCATCAACAGAGCAAGTTTATTCTATACGAAATATGTTTCTAACTATAGACTGAATATTTTGCAATTTTGTTGGAATTTCTCTGGAATTTCTCTGAAATTCCTCGATTAAAACTGTTTTTTTTTTTTTTTTCAATTTATAAATATCTGATGAGCATTAAACATTTTTCATCACTAGACTGCATAATGCGTGAAAGGCTGTAAAATAACAAAGTTTTATGGTAAAACATTTCGGAGGAAAACGTAAACGTGATGTGATAGGAAAAGTGATATGATAAGGAAAATATTAGTCTGACTATTGACCCTTATACACGCTTGGGTTTCTTTTATTTATTTATTCATTTAAACGCTGATCAGCTGTTTTTCTTATACAGTCAATATATATCTTCCTACCTCACATTTTCCTTTCGTTTTCCTCTTTCTTCCGCATTTTTATATTACCATAACTTTAGTTATTTCCCTTCGCCGCTTATTCTTTTACATACCACAAACTCTTTCTTGTTCTCTCCTTTCACTCACTTTAATCACAAACCTCAGACTTTGTTATTCACATACGCAGTTCTCTCTAATAAATACGCCTTTTGTCCATAACAATTCAATCCTGATTCTTTCTCTATCCATTCACTCATTTATTTACATAACAACAGACTTTGCACTTTCTTATTTGCTTTCACACCGTTCCCTCAATAGATCCACGACACTACGACAACTAATTGTATCGACTTATGTCATAGTTCAGCGAACAAACTTCTTTCTTCTCCCATTCATTATTTATCTTTTTTCTTTGTATTGCTTTACTCGTTTACTCTTCATGTTTATCTATCTACTTCTCCCTTCTCTTTAACTTTTCCCATTTATTACCTTGCTGTCTAATAGATTTTTAACTCTGTCATTTGTGTATATTCAGTAGCCTTATAGCTAATTATTCTGTTAACAGTTAAATATTTTAAATGTATGTATATATATAATATATATATATATATATATATACATACATATATATGTATGTATGTATGTATGTATGTATATATATGTATGTATATATATAATATATATATGTGTGTGTGTGTGTGTGTGTGTGGTGTGTGTGTGTGTGTGTGTGTATGTACATATTTACATATATATATATATATATAATATATACAAACAAATATATGCATATATACATAATACTTTTTCTCTCTTTTCAGGTAACGGGACTGGTCGTTTCTAAAGCTCTGCTCAAAGAAAAAGGTGGAAATCAAATATAAAAGTTCAAATCAAACAGATATAAGCAAAGAAAAAGTTAAACCAGAAAATAAAAAGTGAATCTCATCAAACAAACAGATCAACTGGGATGTATTTAACTCTTTGATGCTTGATGCCAGTAACTTGACTCATTGGTTCAAAGGAAGATGTCATTTGCTACCACAACTTTGTTATTTTCTTTACTTGTATGTACCATTCAGCTGAGTAATGCTGCAGAAGAGAAACCCTCTTATTGGTACCCACATGACTATCCAAACCCTCGAAAAGAACAGGCAAGATGTGGACGAGAACTGACGAAACCGTCTTGGCTTTGTGATCCTGATAAGCTTTTAACGGAAACAGAAGGTAAGCATCAGAGATTTTTATTTGTGGTTTTACCGAGGAAAGAGAGGAAGGAGTAACATCGTGGCCCTTTTCCTTCCACGATCTTCCTTCCACGATGCTGGCCTCCAAGGATTTCTATTAGGTCGGGAATTTTCTCTACAATTTCTGGTTTTACTTGCAGTAGAATTTCCAGCCCTATCTCATCCCAATTCTCCCTTTGGGGTTTTTGGATTTCTAGGAGGCTTCTAGGATCTTTCAGCACCACAGCTTTCACTACCTGCCAGAAATCGATTTCTGGTGGTATGTACTTATTTTTATTCGGATCACTCTCTGTCCCAAATAGATGGGAATTAAAGTGAACTCCTCTGTTTTTAATGGGACGGTTGAGTGCTTTTGTGCTAGTGATTTCGACTGTAATATGACCTTGATATACCCGAACTTAGGGGCGTAGCAGACAAAACTGGCATTTCCCCCCACCCCATATATTTGTCAGGCAGAGCTCGGTTTGGTCTGATAAAGACAGACATAGGTATTAAGTTGATTACATCGACCCCCAGTGCGTAATTAAGTACCAGTTACGCACTGGGGTCGATGTAATCAACTTAATACCTATGTCTGTCTTTGTTTGTCCCCTCTATGTTTAGCCCCTTGTTGGTAATAAAGAAATAGGTATTTTTTCTAGTCTTCTTTCCATGAACAGATAACTGTGCATGACATGATCTGTACAGCTTTTGAGGGACATTTAGTGTGGCCTTTCTTTCTTCACGTCTTATAATCCTCTCAGCTTTCTTTAAATGTTCTTCCTTATCCTTTAACAACATAATTTCAAACTTGTTTGTAACTTTTGCGGAGGAAACGTTATTTCTATTTGAACCGTTTCTTTCTTTTTCCGAAGTTTTACTGATTTGTGTGGTGGTCGTAGTGGTGGTCGTAGTGGTAATATTTTTCCTTGCACAATTAGCTGCTGCTAGTTATATTTCGTTCTTCCCAGATCGAATTCTCATACTCTTGACACTTCCATTGTGATTGTTGTTGCTGTTGTTGTCATTGCTGTTGCTACTCCTCCTGCTACTACCGCTATCATTTACATCTAGAGTGAGTGGGGAGGGGACGAGTAACGGTTAAAGACAATTTCGCGTTCTACATCTCCTCCCACTTCTCTCTCTTGTTGAATCGCTGACAAAGACGACGCGCCATATTAAATTTTGCAAATTTTGAAAGGAAAATTAATTTTCTTTTCGAGTGATTTTTGCCTCGCAGGGCAAAAAAAAAGACAAAACAAACAAATAGCACTGTTAATCAGACCAATATGGTTTAGATTAACTTAGTCACAAGATATAACAATAAAATGTTACAATAACAATCTTTTTAGAGGTAAAAAAAAAGGCACACACGGACCTCCGAAATACACGTCCAGCTCTGGCGACAATAATAATAATAATAATAATAATAATAATAATAATAATAATAATAATAATAATAATAATGACTGTCCCAATCGATATAAACATATCTGTCAAGACCTACCAAAAACTGAGCAAATATAAAGATCTTGAAATAGAAATCAGCAAAATGTGGAACCTGAAGACTAAAACAATACCTGTTGTCATAGGTGCCCTGGGAATGATAGCAAAAGGGGCTGATAGCTACCTAACTCAGATACCAGGAAACCCCAAAATGGCAGAAATTCAAAAGATAGTGCTCATGGGAACTGCTCATATCCTACGCAAAATACTTTCTATGTAATCTCAAGGTTTAAAACAAACATAATTTTCGGTTTACAAAAAAAAAAAAAAAAAAAAATTTTTTTAGACATTCATTAGTACAACACCCCACCCCACCCCAAATATATGGCACACTAGGCATAACAACAACATGAACTTCCAACCCTGTTATCTCTTGGGGTCTCTGGGTGAGACTTGGAGCCAACTTGTACAAATATAAAGCAAAAATCAAACATAGAATAATAATAATAATAATAATAATAATAATAATAATAATAATAATAATAATAATAATAATAGCCCAGTGGTTAGGACAGCAGACTCGCGGTCGTAGGATCGCGGTTTCGATTCCCAGACCGGGCATTGTGAATGTTTATTGAGCGAAAGCACCTAAAGCTTCACGAGGCTCCGGCAGTGGGGTGGTGATGAACCCTGCTGTACTCTTCAAAACGGCGGTGCATCAGCATGGCCACAGCTCTGAGCCAAAATTAGAGAGAAACAAAATAAAAAATAAAAATAATAATAATCCTTTCTACTATTGGCACAAGGCCTGCAATTTGGGGGAGGAAGACAGTCGATTACATTGACCCCAGTGCGTAACTGGTACTTAATTTATCGACCCCGAAAGGATGAAAGGCAAAGTCGACCTTAGCGGAATTTGAACTCAGAACGCAGAACATACTGCAAAATAATTTTCCCAATGTTTTAACTATTCTGTCAATTCACCTGATTTAGACAATCGATAGAATAGTGGATTGAACGAAACCTTGGTTCGGGTTCGGCAATTCTGATCACTTCTTATATGACAAAGGCGTATCTGATTCTACACACTACAAGTTTTACTAGCGAGTGTAACTAGTCGTTCTAAATCATATACGTGTGTATGTACGAACGCGTGTATGCAATTGTGTTTATGTGCGTGCACGTGATGTGGTGCGTATATATATATATATATATATATATATATATATATATATATATATATATATGTGTGTGTGGGTGTGTGGTGTGGTGTGCATGCATCTATGCATATATGCTTAATGTATATATATAAATGTATATGTGTGCATGCGTGCGTATGTGTGCGTGTGTTCACTCGTAAATACACACACATACATGACTATATTGTTATACAAATACATACATACCTGCATACATACATATATGTGAGTGTGTATATATATATATATATATATATATATATATACATGGGCATACACACAGATACACACACACAGACACACATACACACACCACACATACATACACACACACCACACACACACACGCGCGCGCGCGCGCACGCATAAGCTTTTATGGATATTATATTAGGAAGGATTGCTTTATAGTTGGTGCTACTTCATCTGCTGGCTAATATAATTAACAATGCAATGTAGTGGAAGCTACACTCTTGTATAATTTGACCCTGCAGGGATCATTTATCACACATACACCTACGCATACACATATTTAAGCAAATACGCACACACACACACACACGTAATACACACTTACACACACTTACACACACGTACACACACATCACATCTGCACGGCTCATTCGTAATCCTGCCGCGTGATTGGCTATAAATAAGATAGTGAATCATTATATCAGGATCCAGAAAGATTGTCTAAGAAATCGCCTGCTGCTTACAATGACAATTTCATTTCATTCTTCCAACTTCTTGGTATCAATTTAATTAATTTATCGCGCAAATTCATTACGTGCGTACGTACGTACGTAACGTACGTATGTACGTACGAAAGGGGCCTGCGTACACGCATACATTCATGCATGTATACGTATACACATACTTATGTACATAAACGTACATACGTAACATATACACATGCTTACGTTCATACGTACACACACGTGCATACATACGTATAGACATAGATACGTATATGCGTACGTATGTTCACATACGTTTATACACACGTTTATATATCTATAGATGCATAAATACATACATATATATATATATATATATATATATATACATAGAAGCGGACTTCTATGTATAGATATATACACACATGCATACATAGATACATATATACAAAGGTACACGAACATACACACACATACATACATACATACATACATACACAACATACATACATACATACTACATACATACATGCATATATATATATATATATATATGCATGTGTGTAGAGGTATATGCATGCAGCCATACATCCCTACATCACGTACCTGTATATACATACATATATATATATATATATATATATATATATATATACTATATATATATATATATATATATATATACATATATATATACACACAATTATATATGATATATACATGTAATATAATAACACACAACAAACATACATACATAATATATATATATATATATTATATATATTATATATATATATATATATATATATTATGCATAGGGGCACGCATATCGATTCACACAAACACATACACACTTGCATGTACGCTAAATACACGTGTTTTTATACACATATATATATCGATGTATTCGTGGGTTCTCCTCCAATCTCAGCAGTGAGCATTCAGTTGTTTAATTAATTGAGTTTCGATTCCTGAAACTCGGCGTATGAGTAGCTGAGTATTCCACAGCAGACACACGTGATCTTAACACAGTTGTGATGCTGACAGGGTATGACATGATGTGACACAATGTTGAATCTTTGAATTGCAGATGCAGAGAGAGTGGGGGAGCAGAAAGAAAGGAAGGAAGAAGGAAGGAAGGAAGGAAGGAAGGAAGGAAGGAAGGAAAGAAGGAATGAAGGAGGGAAGGATGGATGGATGGAAGAGAGGAAGGAAGGAAGGAAGGGAGGAAGGAAGGAAGGAAGGAAGGAAAGAAGGAATGAAGGAGGGAAGGATGGATGGATGGAAGAGAGGAAGGAAGGAAGGAAGGGAGGAAGGAAGGAAGGAAGGAAGGAAAGAAGGAAAGAAGGAGGGAAGGATGGATGGATGGAAGAGAGGAAGGAAGGAAGGAAGGAAGGAAGGAAGGAAGGAAGGGAGGAATGAAGGGAGGAAGGAAGGAAGGAAGGAAGGAAAGAAGGATGTAAGGAAGGGTGAAAGGAAGAAAAAGGAAGGATGGAAGAATGAATGAAAGAAAGGAAGAAAGAAAAGAAGAAAAGAAAGTGGGAGGGAAAGAGGGAAAGAGAGAAAAAGAAAAGAAGAAAAGAAAGATAGAAGGAAAGAGAGAAAGAAAGAGAGAAAGAGCGGAAAAGGTAAGAACAGGAGGAAGGAAGGAAGGAAGGTAAGACGAAAAAACAAGAAGCAAACAAACAAAACAGTCTTAGCACTGTTAGTTTATCAAATCTTACCTCGGCTGAGTTTGAACCCATGGCACATAAAGCACAGAGTTGCAGAAGGAGTAAGCCATGGCATTCGATCCTACGCTCTGACGATTCGGTCCCGTTCGACACAGTTCACATTTATCACACACATAGACACGAGCACACATGCAAGCAAATTTGTGTGTGTGTGTGTGTGTGTGTGTGTGTGTGTGTGTGTGTGTGTGTGTGTGTGTGTGTGTGTGTGTGTGTGTGTGTGTGTGTGTGTGTGTGTGTGTGTGTGTGTGTGTGTGTGAAAGCACGAGGAAAGCAGAACATGTGGCGTCTGGTTAGTCACAGAGTGAAGGATATACGAAATCGCACAGAATGATTTTCCTAAAACATCACTATAGTAATCCCTCGCTATATCGCGGTTCACCTATCACGGTTTATTATATAAGCTTACGTCGATTCCTCCGTGATGTTGTTTTGCATGTATGATAAAATAAATATATACAAATCATAAAAATAATTTTAAAATATATATACAGTACAGTACTGTTTCTACTTCGTGGATTTTCACCTATCGCGGGGAACGTTTTAGAACGTAAAACCTGCGATAGTCGTGAGATTACGGTATTATCATTATTCAGCCAGCTAAGGCGACGTGCTGGCTAAACCGTTAGCACGTTGGACAAAATGCTTAGCGCTATTTCGTCTGCCATCACGTTCTGAGTTCAAATTCCGCCGAGGTCGACTTTGCCTTTCATCCTTTCGGGGTCTGTTAAATAAGTACCAGTTACGCACTGGGCTCGATATAATCGACTTAATCCGTTTGTCTGTCCTTGCTTGTCCCCTCTGTGTTTAGCCCCTTGTGGGTAGTAAAGAAATAGGTATTTCTACAGACTCATTACGTTCCGAGTTCAAATACCGCCGAGGTCGGTTTTGCCTTTCATCTTTTCAGGGTCGATGAAATAAATACCAGTTGAAAACTGGAATCGATGTAATCAACCTACTCCTTCCTCCAAATTTGCAGTCTTCTGCCAAAATTTAAAACTAATATTAGGAATAAATAGATGTCTAGAAAGTAGGAACGCTTTATCGTTCGTGAATAAGTCAATGTTGGTCACTATTTCTTGTTAATATCATTTATACTCACTATGGTGAGTCTGTGTGTGAACGGGAGTGCACTAAATGCTATCTTCAAGAAGACGCTTTGTTATTATACTTTTCTTATAAAAATTTCATCAAGTGAACAAAAGCGTCAAAGTTTACGAGGATTGGTTTCAAAGCGTCGTATGGAATTAGAAAATACAAGGAGCGGTCATCAATATATAAATAAGTTGAACAGCAGTAAGACTTTTTCAATGTTCTCAGAATATAATTATAACAGAGTTGAGTGCTTTGAGAAAGTCGGATCTCAGAATTGTGAAGAAACACAGAATAGATAAAAACATTTAAATGCAGCTAAAAGAAAAATAGGTAAAGTATAGGTGTGTTGTGTAGCTATTAAGACTTTAGGATCATGATATTAAAATCGCAGTCTCGATTCTTGAGCGAGCGGTGCGTTTTGTCCCTCAGAGCAAGGCACCTCATTTCTCGCTGCTTCAGAAATACTCAGTTGAAAATGAATACGATTTTAAATTTGAGAGGGATGGGCGTCCTGTCCAGGAGGAGTTGGGAAAAGTAGGATACTCTGAGTTTCCCCACTAGCTTCGACTTGATGATAATACAAAAGCCACAAAAGAATATATTCCGAAAAATGAAAAAAGAAAGAACACAAAATACTGTGTTATTTACCTTGAGAAGAACTCTCATACGGAGTTGTGGTATACAAAAGCACTGCTACGGACTGTCCGAACTGCCTCTGTGTGTGTGGGGGGGGACGCGTTTATGTATGTATGACAGTAATTTTCTTTAAATACACATCTTTGACGTGCCTTTGTTGAAGCGAGAGTTTTAAACGCTGATTCTGAGGTCTTTCTGTTTGACATGCTTCAACTTTTAGCAGGACAGACTGATCGGTTACGCAGAGGCTGGCACAAAGGTAGCATTTTTGTCTCTTGTTTGATTTGCTCATGACCACATGGTGGGCTCAATGCTAAGGAAGCAGTACTCAAATTTTTGAGCTGTTCCAAATCACATTGAGAAAAAGAGAAGGTTGTTAGTATGTCTTCGTATTTCTCTGAGCAGCTTCCAGAAAACGAGACTGAGCGATTGCCTGTTCGAAAATCGATGAAATGTTTTTAAATAGACTTTGTCCGAGGAAACATCGGAAGTAATTAATCACTAATGTTTTCCTGAAGATATAACTTACATTGCTTAGATATGTTTCGGCCAAAGAATAGCTCAGGCCCTGTCTTAATTAATAGCACCGCCTGACAGGATCTATTAAGTCATTCTTAAGCCAAGTTTTGTGGTATCATGGCCCATTCAATTAACGATTTGTTGTTGACTGAGATGTATCCAGACAGAGGTGGATTATATGTTATCCAGTTCTGTATTTAAGAGATGAGAAATTATGTACATTATTTACATTATTTACATTTGACGGACATTCGCCCTCATCTTGTTTGTTGTTAACACAACGTTTTGGCTGATATACCCTCCAGCCTTATTCGGGTGTCTTGGAGAAATTTCGAACCTGGGTTCTCATTCCTAAGGTATTTTTCGATGTTGTTGTTGTTGTTGTCATTATTATTATTATTATTATTATTATTATTATTATTATTATTATATTATTATTATTATTATTATTATTATTATTATTATTATTATTATTCAGGTCACTGCCTGAAATCGAACTCGGAATCTTGGGGTTAAGAGTGCGTGCTACAAACCCCAAGATTTCGATCTTCAACAACAACAACAACAACAACAACAATAATAATAA
>NC_043017.1:5835071-5837571 GCF_006345805.1 Octopus sinensis | reverse complement strand
TAAGCAGTGACTGAGTAGAAAATAATTTGATACCAGTTCGAATATGTCTGAAAGATACTTGAAGCTGTAAAAGGTTTTTCATTGCATTTTGTTATGGAGAATCATTCTCACTAGAAACAAAAAAGTTTTTAAAAAACCATGATCAGTTCAGATCGCCCTTCTATTGGACTAGCGGACACAGTGGAAGGATTTGAGATCGACACAACATGATAACGAATCACTCCTCAATTATGAATCACTTCCACGATTACGGCTGTGTTTCTGCTGAAATCTCGTTCGAGAGAAATAAACAAACAGTTTAAAACACTTCAATATTGCCAAAGTTTCGCTTCCATAATTTTGTTATGCTTTATGTTGTTTTGTTTCTTATGTTGTCTTGTTAAACAGAAGCAATCATCTACAATGAGCTGATGTTTCTATTACAGCTGTAAGTGTGAGTGTTGAATTCCACAACTTTGCATTTAATGAAAAAAGAAAACAAATTATTTTTATGTTTTGGAACTTCGGAAAAATCTAGTTTTTCACATACTGAAGCAAAAATGCGGTTTGTTGTTGGACATTCTTGTATATTTTATTTTATAACTATTTGCTTATTTTTTTCTTTTCTTCTTTGGTAAACACACCTATCAAGAATTTTGATCAGCTTCTCGAAATTTTTGCAAACGTAAGCATGATTTTTTAAAAAATACAAATTTGAGAAACAAATGAAATCGCTTAAACAAGCAAATAGACATTTGCACCGAGAAGAAGAAAATGGCAATTTTACAAAAGCGTCTAACAATGAAGAAATCAACATAAGTAATGAATATTTTGTCAATGTTGCTAGCTGAAGAGCAATTCTGAATGTGGGTCGATTCTCAGAAGAAACTGTTTGGGACAGATATGTCACAAAATTTATTGCCTCCCAATATGGCGATTTTTATCGAAGAGAGGACAAGTAGAAAACTCTTTCCAAAAGCAGAAAGGTTTTCGGTGTTCCCTCAAAAGAGCAGTTGAAAGACTTCTTACTAGCATTTGGTAAGGACACAGCCTTTGCCCTTCAGACTTGAAACTCGAAACAGTAAGGCTACGATAAATACCTTTCGGCATTTCTTCCGACTCTTTACGTTCTCAGTTCAAATCCCGCTGAGTTCAACTTTGCTCTCCATCCTTTCTGGGGAGTGGGGGCTCCAAACCGTGGGGGTAAAACCACTTTCTGCAGTTAACGGTAATAAAATTTTGAGCGGTTATATCTGCTTTCCACGTTCAAATGGTTTTAAAAAATAGTGAAAGATTGATCTGATAGATTTGCTGAGACCGATGCAACCGACTTCACTCATCTCTCTACAACTGCGTTGCTCTGTGTTAATGTTTGACTTCTTTGTTAGTCTTGGATAATTGGGTTGAGACAGAAAATTAAACTCATGAGTAACTGATTCACTAACCCTTTCATGAACACCAGTGGCTCTCAACCGGGGTCTATATGGCTCTTGGGGCTCCATCTAGGATATTGTTATCAAAATTTGTGTACAATAAATTGTTAATACTTCTACAATACACAGAATATTTTAAGAGAATGAACTAAGTGGAGCAGGAGCACTCACAAGGACGGAAAGTGTCGCTGAAGAGGTCACAGATGTGTGACGAAAGATTTCCGGACAATAGACATGAATTAAAATAAGATGAGTAATAAACAAGTGAAGAGCCAACATATACCTCGTGTGTTTATTTGGCAAAAAAATGACCATCCCGAAATACTACAATATTTCTTTCAACACAGTTTCACATCAGGAATCTTGCAACACAAATTCATAAACGTTTTTTTTTTTTATACACATTTCCTAAAATATTTAATTATAAAAGTATAATAGGATTTTTTAAGCATCAAGTGGCTGTGAGAAAAAGAGGAATCGAAGGGGTCTATTGGTAAGGAAAATGATTAAGAATCAATGGCCCTTAATCGGAATAGCAGCGTCTCCGAGGGACATTATTAGTTCGCAAGGGGTGGCATATTCTAAGGTGACACTATAGAGAAATTTGGATGCTTTGAGAGGTTGTACTTTTTCTTACAGAGAAAATATTAAGTACAATAATTATATTTTAAACACACGTTCAAAAAAAATCTTTGCCGGAATAAAACTACGGAAAGTTCAGTGTTCAGTGTCATCAACGAGAAGAAACATGGCTGACGGTGGATTAAGGCCTAATGTAATTTTGTTATATAAATTCTCACCCGTTTCTTCAATAATTTCCGTGCGGATTTAACATAGGGACGATAATTCATGCAAACATGTAACAACGTGGCACATGTTGGATGTGCTAATATCAGAAAATATCGATAAAAAAATCACCGCTCAAAATTAGCTTCCGTTTGTTTAAGATAATGTTTTTTTAATTTTTTATGTTTTTCTTGCAAAACATTCAGTACAAGAGGACACTGATAAAATAAAAAGGTGGGGCAAAAACCACTGTTCTTCACTTGGAACAATCGAATACAATTCCATTATATCCCTAATAATCA
>NC_043017.1:5825071-5830071 GCF_006345805.1 Octopus sinensis | reverse complement strand
TACTACCGTTTTTTCTTAAAGCACAAATTGTTATAATATTTGTGGAGAACAGATTTTCTGACAAATATATTGTATTGGGAACGACACATCAATCAACAAAAGCTATTGAAGCGTTGACTGACAGGGAAACATTAATGGACATAGGAACATGACTGATACAAATATTAAGAATTAACGAGGGAATACCAAAAAACCTTAGTACAAAAGAGTATCTTGAACACAGTCGTGTCTTTAGTAGGTGTATGCATATATATATATATATATATAACCGCGACAACCTTTAGTATATATATATATATATATACACACACAGAGTCATGTATATATGTATATGTATGTATATATATATATATATATATATAGAGAGAGAGAGAGAGAGCTATAGATATAGATATTACATACATATATGCATATATATATATACATAAATATTTATGCATGTATATACGAATATACGTACGTATACACGGTATATATATATATATATATATATATATATAATATATATATATAATATTCTAGATAGATAGATAGTTAGATATAGATATATATATGTACATACATACATACACATACACACACACACATCACATATATGCATACACATATAAATGTGCGTGTATGTTTAGTATATATGTATATATGTATAAACACAATAAGAAAGTGCGTGGGTGTGTGAATCCTTTTGTGCCCTTATGGATGCGTATCCTTGTGTGTGTGTGTGTGCGCGCGCGCGCGTGCGTGCGTGCGTGCGTGCGTACGTGTATGTGTGTGCGTGTGCATAAATAGTTGAGTGCGAATAGTTAATTGCATGAGCACAGATTTTGTTGGTTGATAAGGATTGAAGGTTCAAAAAGATTAATGTTCGTGGAATATGCTTTGGGAAGAGTAAATGTAATATTAAGCATTCGTTTGAATTACAAAAATAAAGACACGGAGCTGTATCATGACAGCGATATATCTTTATGAAAGACAGATTTCTCTGGTTAATGAGTCTCTGGTTAGATACAATATCAAATTTAGTGACACCGCTGACATTGTCATGCATAGGGTTCAAAGAGGGCAATGGATTGGGATTAGGGGCCAATGTTGAATGTGCATCTCTTATGGTATAGGGCTAATTATTGTAGTAGTAGTAGTAATAATAATAGTAGTAGTAGTAGTAGTAGTAGTAGTAGTAGTAGTAGTAGCAGTAGTAGCAGTAGTAGCAGCAGCGGCTGCAGCGACGGCGGTGAAAGTTGTGGTGGCGGTGTTAGTAGTAATAGTAGCAGTGGTGGTGATGGTGATGATGATCGTGATGATGATGATGATCGTGATGATGAGGATGATGGTGGTGGTGGTGGTGGTGGTGGTATTGGTGGTGTTCATGGTGGTGGTGGTTGGTGGTAAAAGTAGTAGTGGTGGTGAATGTGGTGATGGTGGTGATGGTGGTGATGATAGTAGTAGTAGTAGTAGTAGTGTAGTAACGGTAGTAATGGTGGTGGATGTGATGGTGGCGGTGGTGGTGGTGGTGGTGGTGGTGGTGGTGGTGGTGATAATGGTGGTAGTAGTACTGGTGGTGAAGGTGGTAGTAGTAGCAGTACTGGTGGTGAAGGTAGTAGTAGTAGTAGTAGTTGTTGTTGTTGTTGTGTAACGTGAATGTTGCAGTGGTTCATTTTCCCAAATCAATCTTCTTTACAAGAGCAGAACTTAAAAGCTAAATGTGACACACGCATATATCTTGTTTTCCATTACATAATCCTGCTAAAATGTTCACAACACTGGAGGGCCTTGAATACAAGGTTATAGAGATAAACAGTTCATAACAAGAGACCGTCTGAAAAAGCGGGTTGGGTAGAAAAAAATAAGTTCAAAGTAAATGAGCGATCTGAATAGAAGACTCTGTAGCTAATGCGTTCCCATTAATTGAGGTTCTGGTATAGAGAATTACGTTGTTAAAGTACTCGTAGCAATAGACTATCTAAAATAGAAGGTTGTATACATTAAAAGTTCACCGATATAGAGGGATCTGCATGGCGGGATCTGAATTGAGGGCTGTGTAGATAATGTGTTTTTCAATAACAGAGGTTCTAGAATAGAGAATTATGTCGCTAAAGTCCTCACGGCAACAGATAGTCTAATATACATTACGTACATTAAAAGTTCACAGGAATAGAGGGATTTAAATTGGGGCTTACGTAGTTAATGTATGCATAATTATTGAGGATCATGAATAGAGTGCTATGTAGCTAAAATGCTCACAGAAGCAGAAGAACCTGAATTAAAACTCATGTACATAAAGTGTTCACAGCACTAGAGGATATGGAATAGAGCAGAGATTATCAACCAGTTTTTTCGTATGGGCGCCTTTGTTCCGTATTTTACTTCGATGGACCCTCATAGCCATAAATCCTGTTATGTTTTTATAATTAAATATTATTAGGAATTGTATTTTCAAAAATCATTAAAATGTTTTAAGTGTTGTAGAAGTATAACTGATTTATTGCACGTAAATTTTAACAACAAAATCTGATACGGACCCCTAGGGATAATACAGACCCCTAGGTTGAGAACCATTGGAACAGAGGGTTAGGATAATGTTCACAGCTATAGAGGGACCTGAGTAGAGAATTAAATAGCTGTTGATATTCATATATACACAGGGAGTCACATAAAGTACCTTTGTACTGTTTAATTAAGTCTCTTTTATGTTCTGACTTCAAATCTCTCCCAGGTCTAATTACCTTTCAATTCCGCAGTGTCGATAATTTGCTTATTAATTAAGATTTACTCTTACAATTAGACATAATCAAAAATGGTCGAACTTGCTCAGTATATGACTAACACATGTTTTATCGATTTCGGAAAGGCGGAAGACATTGGAGTGATTCGAAGTCAGAACGTGAAGAAGAGTTAAATAGAATTATAAACCTTCACCGTATATTGACGATAGAAAATAGACTGAAGTTAGGGCACAAAAGCCTCCCTAACAGAAATAATAAACCCATTTTCCTGTTGCGAGGGCTTATATGCCCTAATATTTGATCAATGGTACTCACCCATTTTTTTCACCTATGGACCCCATTGATTATTATTTTATTCGGGTGGACCCGCGTCGCCGTAATCCCGTTATTTCCGTAGAATTAAATATTAAAAGAAATTGTATTTAAAAGAAATTAATATATTTTATTCATTGTAAAAGTATAACCATTTCATTACCCCTAAGTTATAACAACGGTGTTTTATGTGGACCCCCAAGGGCCATATCGACCCCGGTTGAAAACCACTGTATTAGACTATTTTTATTAGTAAACAAACTTATAATTCTATTTAGCAAATTTTAACCGCCACCGTTTCTTAATTCATGCAGAATTCAAAAGTTTACATAAAGCACAGCACATAAATACTCTTTTCTACTCTAGGCACAAGGCTGAAATTTTGGGGGAGGTGGCCAGTCGATTAGATCGACCCCAATACGCAACTGGTACTTAATTTATCGATCTCGAAAGGCTGAAAGGCAAAGTCGACCTCGGCACAATTTGAACTCAGAACGTAAAGACAGCACATAAATACTATAAGTCATCTTATCTAACAGTGTACCAATTCACTCCACCCCCATCCGCAACCCCTCCACCACACCATTCTACCCACCGCCTTACAAAGTCTACTAACGCAACACAAACACCACCACCTTCGCTACTACCGCCACCAGCATTTTATGCACCGCTCTACCGATCCTGTTGGCCATCACCATCACCGCCACCACCTTCACTGCCATTGATTCTACCAAATCCGCCAACCCTCTACTACTACTACTACTACTACTATCACCACCACCATTGCTCTACCAGTTCTGCTAATACAGCACCACCACCACTATTTCATTCACCGCTCCACCAATTCTGTCAGCCCTGCAACACCACCACCAACAACAACACCACTACCACTATCTTATCCACTGTTCTACCATTTCTGCAGATCCACCACCATTACCAACGCCGATACCATTCTATCCGCCTCTCTATAAATTCTCTAGCCCACCACCACCAACAACAACAACACAATCATCACCACCACTACAACCACCAACACAACCATTACAACCACCACAACCGACACAGCCACCACAACCAACACGACCACTACAATCATCACCACCAACACAACCACCAACATAACCACCACCACCAACAACAACACAGCTACCATAACCAGCACAACCACCACCACCACCAACAACAACACAGTTACCATAACCAGCACAATCATCACTATTTCATTCGCCGCTCTACCGATTCTATAGCCCATCATCAACATCACCAACATTACCACCGTCATTTTATTCACCGCTCTACCAATTCCTCAGCCCATCGCTGCTGCCACCACCACCACCACCACTACCACCGCTCTACCAAATTCCGCTAACGCACCACCACCACCACCATCACCGCCGCCGCCACCACCACCGTTTTATTCGCTGATTCTGCCTGTCCAACGTCCTTCAGAATGTATAGAAGTCACGTGTCACAGCATTCCAGAAACTCTTTTGTAGTGAGTCGATCGATGTTAAAGGATGCAAGTAAAAATAATGACTTTCTTAATAGAGAATTAAATGAATTAACAGCGCAATGTAATTAAAAATCACCAGCAAAACTTAATGAATATATTATAAAAGGATTTTTCTGTCCAGTTGTTTGTTAGTATTTGAAATCTCTTTAATAATACTTTTGTATTTTAAAATAATGTTTGTTACAATTTGTAATCTTTAATTAATACGTGTAGGGTAAAATTATGCATCCATTTTATTTTTGATCGTGGGAATATTGTTTGTTGTTGTTGTTGTTATTGTTGTTATTGTTGTTGTCGTTGTTTAACCCCACGTCAGTTCTCATCCAGTTAACAGCGGATCAAAGACTTTCCATTAACAACCATCCCGGGTTTTCCCCACATATCTTTTTTTTTCTTGCTGTAATTAATATCTGGCACAGCGTTATCAAAAACGTCTTTTCCATTTTAAGACA
>NC_043017.1:5821197-5822471 GCF_006345805.1 Octopus sinensis | reverse complement strand
TCGGAAGATCGCAGTTTCCATTCCCAGACCGGGCGTTGTGTGTGTTTATTGAGCGAAAACACCTAAAGCTCCACGAGGCTCCAGCAGGGGATGATGGCGACCCCTGTTGTACTCCTTCGCCCCAACTTTCTCTCACTCTTTCTTCCTATTTCTTGTCCCCGACTTCCTACGCAACCGCTGAGCCTGGATGCGCATTCATCCATCCGTCGATGCTCTCGGTGTCGGGGGTTGATTTGCTTTCTCTTCTGCGGGTCTTACGAATAGCAAAGGACCACGTTTCGGAGTTCTCCCATCTTGCGAGCTCTGAGACGAAGACCGTTCGCTCAACAGCAACAGTAAGAGTTGTTGGTATCCTTTTGTCTCGGGAGAGAATGGAGTTGCGCATAAACTAATCCAGTCTGGTTTTTACATTCCATGTCCTCTCCAGTTTTCTCCCCAGTTTTGCGCAGGCCTGGGCTAGATGTAAGAAAATCCTGGGTAGCCAAATCGTCAGGATTCCCCTCTCAACTTTGCTGACGTAGTCCAAAGGAGTGCAGAGCATTATGTTTGGCACCAGCTTGGTTGCAGGATCTACCGGAAGAGTGTCGAGTCGAACACTAAACCGCCTATGGGGCTCCACTCCAGATTTCTTTGAAGGTTGTCTCCTTGCCAGTAAGAGTAATAATGACCAAAAGAACAGCTATAGAGTTAACCAACGAAACGGCGTAACACTAATAACCACCAAACCAATAGCAACCAAAATAAGCAACTGTAATAACCATCACATGACAGTAATAACCACCAAAAACAACAACCACAGCAGTACCCATCACTCCACAGCAGTAATGATCACCAAAACAATAGTAATAATCACTGTCACAGCAAAGTAATACACTGAAGTAACAGTTATTACATGCACACATAAAACACCGGTAATAACCACTGCAACATCAATAATAACCTCTACAACATCTGTGATAACCACTACCTCAGTAATCACCGTCGCTACCATAACCGCAATAACCAAAGTAATGTCAGAAATAGCCACTACAAGTAATAACTACAACTAAAGAGGTGTTATTAATCCAAACTAGAGTAATAACAACATCAGTAATAACCATAAAGTTATAATCAGAACACTATCAGTAATAATAATCAGTAGTAGCCACAATATTTGTAACGAGACTCATAATTAGCAGGACGACCATAGCAATAACCACTACCTCCACCACATCACACACCACCACACAATAACTGTAATAACACAATAACAACATGTACCACCACAGAAGTAA
>NC_043017.1:5776197-5816197 GCF_006345805.1 Octopus sinensis | reverse complement strand
GAAGTTGGGGGTGTAGAACTGATGAGCGTAAGATTGTGGTTTCGATTCCTGGGCCGGACGAGGCGTTGTGTTCTTGAGCAAAAACACTTCATTTCACGTTGCTCCGGTCCACTCAGCCGGCCTAATGAGTGATCTTGCGACGGACTGGCGTCCCGTCCAGGAAAGTGTAGGGTGACGGGTATAAGCGCCACGGAAACCGGTTCTGTGAGACTCTATGATTGGAAAAGGATTTTTTATAAGCTCGGGAACAGAGTGTACAAGTGCACCCCTTAAAATTTTTTGAAGGGCTGAGGACAAGGAAAAAACTTTAAATATCCTCCTGAAAAACTAGGTTTTCTATAGTTCCCGCACTTATCCCTAAAAGTTTATTGGGTTGTTACCGTAGCGCTTCCACTAACGTCCCAGGTTCAGATCATTCCCGAAGTCGATCAACTTACTAAATGAAATCTGTTGAGGTTAGAAACTAGTTTATTTTATTTCGTTATTTAATAAGTGTGCAAGACGGCGAGCTGGCAAAATCGTTATGGCGCCGAACAAAATATTTAGTGTTATTTCATCCGGCTTCACGTTCTGAGTCCAAATTTAGCTGAGGTTGACTTTGCCCTTCATCTTTTTACGGTCGATACAATTAAGTACTAGTCGTACGCTGGGTTTATCGATGCAAACTTTCAGTGCTTATGCCTATAGTTTTATTATTTATACGCCTTTGTTTAACGGTCATTTTCACAGCTTTTTTTTTTTTTTTGCCTCGATAACTGACGAGATGCCAGAGCAGCTTTCCGCCCCGACATCCGAAACTCGGAGTCTTATTATGTCAACAGAATAATTGTCACATATGTTACAGATAAATTCCTCTATTTACATAATATCAAGGTCTCTTTCATTCTTTTGCTGTCTTACCATTACTATTAATATATATATATATAATATATTACATACTTTCTCAGTGATACTAAGTTTACCTACCATTATAAATAAATACCAATGTTCTTTCTCAGACCTTTCATAATGTGATACAAGTCTTTGGTTGTAGCAATCGCATGCGGCTGAAGAGGGCTTTAAACTATCTGTATGTCGATTATACATTGATGTAAGAATATGTGTTTTATAAAGCTCGAACATGTATACCGCGACATCCTTTGTGTTCTGTTTTTTATTTCATTTGATACATATGTCCTCTCACCTCTGCTACTAGCTGGCATATACAGGTGCTTACATTATCAAGTATTCACCCTGAATTTTATATTATTTATATTAATATATTATATATATATATATATATATATATTATATATATATATATATATATATATATAATATATATATATATATATATAATATATATATATATATATATATATATATATATGTGTGTGTGTGGTGTGTGTGTGTGTTGTATATATAATGTAATTATGTATGTATATGTATATATATATTTGGTTTCAGATTTGGGGACAAGGCCAGTAATTTTGGGGCAGTTTGGGTGGGGAGGTGAATAGATTATAACGATCCCAGTGCTAAACTGGTACATATCTTATTGACTCCGAAAGGATAAAAGCATGGTAGACCTCGGTTGGATTTGAACTGATGTCGTAAAGACGAACGAAATGCCCCTAAACAATTTTGCTCGGTGTGTTAACGATTCTGCCAGCTCACCCCATAATACACACACACACACACACTCACACACACACACACACACACACATATTGTCCAATACATATGAACGACATAGATATAGCTGATACCTTTCAATGTATTGCATCATTGTCAGGAGTGGTTAGTCAGATATATAAAATGTTCTATTGTTACTTCATGTTAACTGTAAAGCCTATATATCTAGTAAACTTCTTAGTCACCACACATCGAATACCAATCAAGTAATATCCATCTCAACAGTGGTCAGTCATGCTGTCCTCCAGGCATTATGACTTATTTCTAACATATATCATGACTCACTTCCTTTCTGCCCAGCCTTGCAGGACCACAATACTGACCATTCGAAGCAGATTGTTGAGCCTTAAGTTTTCCTTTGATTTCATTGTCGATTAGGTTTTTTTACTTCCCTTATATTTTTCCTTGGTTTTAGTTACTGAAGTGTGGTCATGCTGGAGCACCATGCATAAAAGAGTTAGTTGATGGTATCGATCTCCGGTACTTATTGCAATCTGTTGCTTATTTTATCGATCTCTATTTGTTCAACAACATATGAACGGAATGTAAAGCGTAAACAACAGCAGATTTTAGGCCGCTGCGAATATAAATAGAGAACACGGGCTTACATATATACGGATATATACGCATTGGTGAAATTTGGAGTCTCGTTTAAGTCCAATATGATTAATAAATGATTCAACAAATAGTATAGGGTCACGCTTTTAGTAAATGTCTGTTTATATATGTGTGTATGTATGTGTGTGCGTGTGTATGTGTGTGTGCGTGTGTGTGTGTGTGTGTGTGTGTGTGCTCGCGCGTGTGTAGACAGAGAGATAGATACACACATACATACAGATATAAGTATTCTTACATATGCATGTATACATGCACACTCACACACATTTACGTACATACATATATATGTGTGTGTATGTGTATGCATGTATATATGTGTGTGTGTGTTGTGTATGTATGTATATATATGTATATATGTGTGTGTGTGTGTGTGTGTGCGCCCGCGTGTATATATATGTTTCTTTATTACCCACAAGGGACTAAACATAGAGGGGACAAACAAGGACAGACAAAAGAAGTAAGTCGATTACATCGACCCCAGTGCGTAACTGGTTCTTAATTTATCGACCCCGAAAGGATGAAAAGCAAAGTCGACCTCGGTGGAATTTGAACTCAGAACGTAACGGCAGACGAAATACGGCTACGCATTTCGCCCGGCGTGCTAACGTTTCTGCCAGCTCGCCGCCTTTCTTATGTATATATATAGAAAGAGAGACAGACAAACAGACAGACAGACAGGAAGGTAGTAAAGCAGATAACCACTAATTGGGCTTGATCTTTTAGCTTTCATCTTTTTTCCAGTCATTAAACCGAGGACATGCGGGGGGCACTGCCTTCAAGGACTTTAATTGAACGAATCGATGCCAGTGCTTATTTTTTTAAGCCTGGTACTTATTCCATTGGATCTCCTTTGTCAAACCGCTAAGTTACGAGTACGTAAGCACCCAAACACCGGTTGTCAAGCGGTGGCGTGAACAAACACACACACACACACACACACGATGGACTTCTCAGCTTACTAGATCCACTCACAATGCTTTCAGTCGATCTAGGGCTACAGTAGAAGACACCCAGAGTACCATGCAATAGGTCTGAACCCGGAACCGTGTGGTTGGGAGCCAAACTGCTTACCACACAGCCATGCCTGCGCCTACATACATACATATATACATACATACAAATATACATACATATCTATCTATCTATATGGGTCTGTCTGTCTGTCTGTCTGTCTGTCTGTCTGTCTGTCTGTCTGTCTATCTATCTATCTATCTATCTATCTATCTATCTATCTATCTATCTATCTATCTATCTATTATCTATATATATATATATATATATATATATATAATATTATATATATATATATATAGATGGTGGCTGCACGAAGCTTAATCAATGTTGTTATCGTGCAATGCCTGTGCAAGAAGATTTTTTTTTTAAATGAGGAAAGGCTGTGCACTGAGTCAATCCCACTCACTAAGCAACAGCAGCTATAATCCGAAAAGAAGAACAAGTCAACATTATCGGCAACCACTGAACCGCAGGTTTTCATGTCGGAGTTATCCCAGTTACCTGAGTTACCTTCTCCTAGAAGGATGTCCTAACAAAGGCTAGGAGTCCTTCACTCCCAATGGTTTAACCGCGCGATCGGGTATTCAGAAGTGCTTCGTAGATCGTTGGCTTTCCTTTAGAGGATATATTTATATATATCTATTGTTTTTGTATTTGGTTTGCTAGATTCTTTGTGTGAATTCGTGTGTTGAAGCCTATTTTATTGTGTCTGGGGAGAGTCATTCTCTTTTAGAGCCTTATTATTTAATACACTCATCGGTTTGATTTCCACTTATTTATGTTTTTTTTCTAAAATTTTCGTTGCGTCTCTGAAAGGTTGCAATACGCAATGAAAATGTGTGTACCTGTGTTTACATTTTAGTATTAATAACATGTATAAACACGCAGTTATAGATGTACAGAGATATGAAGTAATATTTCTCCAGTTCATCAAATAAGCACCGATAACACAAACAGTGGTGATCTCAGCAAAGGAATTACCTATCGAAAATATATAACAGATTTCATGTTACAGTCTTTATCTTGTACTGTAGCGGTCTCCTTTACTAGTTAACTCGTTTAAAACATAGCGCACAACAATTAAATATTTTAGTTAAAAGAAAATAAGATAAGTTTATGTTTGATACAAATGACGTAAGTAAATTAAACCACCTTTCTCCATCAGCTTTCTGTTTCGTCAAAAGCAACCGACAACTATGTAAGAATTCTGGAATCAACATATCTCTTATTATAAAAGGTAGATTTTATCTGCCTCCCTTTGTAAGTTATAGAAATCTACAATATAGGATTTCTTCAATTACAATTTACCTAGCATTTTTAAGAGTAGAATGCATCGGGTCATGCCAGGTCCAGTTTTTAAAATTTAAACTCCAATTAAGCAAAATTTACAGAAAACTCACATTCTGGTGTGTATGTCAATGCTTTTCTTAGTCTGGTTTACAGCACACGCAAACGCACACACACAGTGTGCAACGAATAAAGTGAAACTAGATGTAATATTTGTTTCTGTCTATCACGCTGATAGATACATGAGTAAAATGTATGGGAAGCTAACAGATAAGAGTGAGTGAAAATGTTCTTGGAAGAGAGTAAATTAGCGACAGAGTGATTTGAGGAAGACTAAACTGAAAGTATGAAACAGTGTTTATGATAAACAGAACGACACTTATATAAACCCTTTCCTTACCAAACCGCCCGAATTTACCTATTCATATTTAAATGAGAATATCAGAGTAAATCTCTTTAGTACATTCGTGAATGAAAACACGTATTATATTCGTAAACACTTCAAATACAGTTTTGTACAAAAATCGAAGTGTAATTTTAATTCCGTGAATTATGGGAGATTTTTTTCCGAAATCTGTTCCTATGGTGTTTTCAAAATTTGTAATTCTGACAAAAAATGGATACGAATTTCATTATATCAAGCAGCGAGTCAGAATTCGAAGGATTTTCTACTGAAGACCTTCATAAATCTAACTCTATGACTGAAAAAAAAAAGCATCTTTATATAAGAGTGAAGTTGTGTGTCTGTCCCCTTCGATTTAGATTCGTAACTACTCCCACATTTTGCGGTGCAGTTTAACCAAAAGCGGGTATCTTATAGTCGTGATTCATATCGAGCCCTTCTGGGTATTAGCGCGCGTCTACGATGAGTCTACGATTTAAAAAAAATTACCATCATATTTTTCCATTTTAATGCATTTTTTTCGCTTTTATATAAGGGAAGTAACTCTCTAAAAATATCTACGATGTGTCAACGATTTAAAAAAATTTACCTTAATTTTTTTTTCATTTTTAATGCATTTTTTTTGCTATTTTTTGGCTATAACTCTCTAAAAATGCTTATATAGTTATTTCCCTTACAAACCGAGCAACGCCGGGCGATACTGCTAGTAACTTATAATTTGGAGAAATGTTTTTACTGATATGTCTGTAGAAAGTAGCACAAAAAAGCGTATTTGAGAGAGAGGAGCGAGAGAGAAGGGATTGTCAGAGAGGCAACTCATCTCCCAGCGAGTTAAAATTAGCTTTCTGCAGTTCATAAAGAAAATGTGATCACCACATTTTGAAAAATATATTGATTGATTGATTGATTGATTCTAGTTTCAGCTCATAAGCTGTGGCCATGCTGGGGCACCGCCATTTGGTGTTGCTACATGATTTTACCTCACAAAGCTTTTTAGCAACTGCCATTTGGTGCATGAGAGAGTTCGATGCAGCTGCCCTCATCTGCACCGCCTGCCGTGAAGTTGGTTCATCATATATATATCAAAAAATATTTGAGGACTTTCTGGACAACGAAGATTTTAATATTATTGCTTTTTTCTTTTGTAAAAGTTGCATACTCTCAACTAGTTAATAGTATTATAGTATGCATGTATGAGAATATATATATCTTCAGGATAAATGCAAGTTCTAATTATTATTCACTCTCATTATTAGACAGAATTTTGCACAGCTATGGAATGAAGGGGTTAATTTTATGACTACAAATACTATTATATTTAAATAATAGATTCTATTATTAAATTCTATTATTTATAAATAGATGTTCCTGAGGAAGCTCGCTGTAGCTGTGTCTTGCAACAGGCATCGCAAAAGAAACGTTGAAAGATGTTACGTTAAAGATGAAAGCTGTCCCATGTGTAATAAACGCTTTAAGTGAAGAGATAAAACATTTAGTCTGATCTTCAAGATCCAACCTATTTGAAAGCCTTAATTTAAACGGATAACCAATGAGTCAAGGCGAAATGAAGCTTGGGACAAAATAGAGAGATTAAGAGAGAGAGAGAGAGAGAGAGAGAGAGAGAGAGAGAGAGAGAGAGAGTGGAGGCGAGATCGACAAAGAGAGAGAGGAAGTGAGGTACAGAGAAAGAGAGGGAGAGAGATGAAGCGCGAAACAGTGAGGAAGTGAGAGAGGACGCGAGAGAGAGATAGAGAGAGAGGAAGCGAGGTAGATAAAGAAAGAGAGAGAGGAAGTGAGATACAGAGACAGAGAGGAAGAGAGATGAAGCGCGCGCGAGAGAGAGGAAAAGAGAGAGAGAGAGAGGAAGCGAGATAGAGAGGGGAAGCGGAGAGAGAGAGAGAGGACACGAGAGAAAGATAGAGGGAGAGAGAGAGAGAGAGAGAGAGAGAGAGAGAAGAGATGAAGTGAGAGGGAGAGAGGAAGCGAGAGAGCGAGGACACGAGAGAAAGATAGAGTGAGGAAGCGAGAGAGAGAGAGAGAGAGGAAACGAGAGAGAGAGAGAGGAAGCGAGATTGAGAGATAGAGAGAGAGAGAGAGAGGAAACTAGTTACAGAGAGAGGGTGAGAGAAGTAAAGAGAGAAATCAGAAAAATTAGAAAAAAAGAAAACCTGAAAATTCTGAATTGCTATATGAACGTCAGAGGATTTTTACATCTATTTGTTGGTCCGTTTCTTTGTTTCTTTACTTTTAATTTTGTCGTTTAAATATTTAATTTAATTACAAAACTAAAAAAAAAAAAAAACAACAAAAGAACGAAAATACCTCAACACGTCATCATAGTTTACATTTCTTTCAACTTTTCTTCATTCTTTCAATTCTCAAATGTTCAACTTAATTAGAGCCGAATCTTGTCTTTCTTCTGGAATGTTCTTTGATTCTTGCGCACATGTTTTAGATATAATAGTCATTGTGTTTGCAAGTTGTTCTTTGAAAATTATTCAGTTGTCAAAATGAGAAAAAAAAAAAAATGAATAAATAAATGGAAAAAAAAACCCAGAAAATAAAACAAAAAGAAAAATATTACTTTTATTTTCTATGTCTTCTGAGATGTCACCCGTTTGATATCAACCTCACATTTGATGTACCACCAACAAGGTGGCCCGGCAATCATCATCATCATCATCATCATCATCATCATCACAACTAACACCGTCGTCATCGTCGTACTCCCCCTCCTCCTCCTCCGACTCATCATCATCATCATCATCATCATCATCATCATAACTAACACCATCATTGTTGTCGTCGTTGTCGTCCTCCTCCTCCGACTCATTATCATCATCGGCATCATCATCAGCATCATCATCGGCATCATCATCATCATCATCATCATCATCATCATCATCACCATCATCATCACCATCATCATCGTCATCATCACCACCATCATCACAACTAACATCATTCGTCGTTGTAGTCGTCATCGTCGTCATCATCATCATCATCATCATCATCATCATCATCATCATCATCACCATCCTTATCTGATTGGCAAATTATCGAACACCACTATCACCGAACATCAAACATTTCAAATTCCTGGGTTGCCAAATTTGAGGTGGTTGTCTGACACAACCTTTAGTTTTTCTAAACGTACGCAACATACGCGTATATAACACATCCTCCCATTTTTTTTAGTTAAGTTGATAGAGTAATAAACTATTAATAGAAGAGATGGCTATTCGTAACTTATCAAAAACACTGTTCTAAGTTCATGCTGGTTAAAATAAAAGTGCCAACGATCCAGTGTATTGAAAAACTCCGCTCCCTGGCGAATGCCTCCCGCATCAAGCAATCAACAAGCATAAAAAATAATGCATACATGTTATCCAACATATTTCATCCTTTTTTAAAACAGTAGAGTATGATTTGAGGGGGATTTAGCTGTTATTTCTAGCAGGTTGGGAGACCGTGTAGAGCAGCGGTTCTTAACCGGTCCATATGACCTTTAGGGATCCGTATAAGGTTTTCTTGTTAAAGTTTATCAGCAATAAATTGGTTATACTTCAACAAAACACAAGATATTTTAACATGTTTTAAATACAATCTCTCTCTATATAAAGCTGAAGTTGTCTGTGTGTGGCGGGTTTGGTAGCCTTCAACTAACACTATCTCCTCCAAGACCCTGCGGCGCAAGTTGACCAAAACTGAGAGTATAATAGAAGGCTTGCTCTTCCTTCCGTAGAAGAAAAAATTCAAATCGGACCATGTTAACCATAAAAATTATTTACATCAAGAAAGTGGGTTTTTTTCATGAAAATCCCTATTATTTACGATTTTTTGACTGCTGTGTCGCCATTTTTTCGGTGTATTTCAACCAGAAAAATGTTCACTCAAAGAGAATAACAAGCTACATAATGCAAAATTTTTTACTTTTCAAAAATTCCAATTCTAAAGGGTCGAAGCAAACCCAAGCAACGCCGGGCGATACTGCTAGTTACTAATAATATTCAATTATAAAACTATAAGTTTTTGTAAACATCAAATGGCTATGAGGGTTCATGTGAGAAAAATAGGAGTCAAAGTAGTTCATATGTAAAAATTGGTTGAGAAGCACCCTTGACTGAGGTTAGCTATCAGATGTACAAGGAGTAATACGTAAAGTGACGCTCCAGACGAGAATCAAACGTGCACTGCAGACTTCGCTTACCATTCCATGGTCGTTGAACATACTCTTCTGATAAGAAGTATCTGATTTATGTGGTACTAATGAACAATAATCTCTTCGATTGTAGGTTTCCAAAGTACTAATCATCGGTTCACTGCCTGTTTGGAGAGTTGGGTATTACACAACAGATTGCTGCACACAACGATGAATATCATTCACAGTCCAAGAAACACAGTCAAAGTCATTTGATCTGCCCAGGCTGGCTGAGGTCGACTAACGAAATTAGTTAATTTGAAGTGTCTATGGAGCGGGTCCGTCTTCTGGTACCCTTTGCCCACATTTAGGTTAGCTAAAATATTATAGAATAAAGTGTTTGGCCTAGAAACGTAAAGCCTTGCCTTTGGTTTAATCTCTTGATATTTAAAGAAGTATTCTAATGTTCTGTCCACTCGACCATTCTACCACTACTGTGCAGCTTTATCAAAGTAAAGATGAGATACATAACACTAAGACCAAAAAATAAGACTCAATTAACCAACTGGGTATACACCTAGTTGTCATTTATACTAACGTGAAGGCGCGTGGCTTAGTGTTTAGAGATATTCGTTTCATGATTGTAAAGTCGTGAGTTCGATTCCTGGTGGGGCGTTCGTCTTAAGTAAGACACTTTATTTCACATTGTTGCAGTCCACTCAGCTTTCAAAAATGAGTAGTACCTGTATTTCAAAGGGCCAACCTTGTCATATTCTATGTCACGTTGAATCCCACTGAGAACTATGTTAAGGGTACGCGTGTCTGTGGAATACACAGCCACTTGCACTTTAATTTCACGAGCAAGCTGTCCCGCTGATCGGATCAACTGAAACACTCGTCGTCAAAACCGACATAATGTTAACTATTGTAACGATATATCTGGACAAATGGTTTTCAACTGGGGTCCATTTAAAATTTTTGGGAGTCTACGCAAGCAAAACAGTAAAATATGAATCCGCAGTAATATAATAAAGGTCCCATGAAAATCATCATCATCATTGTTCGACCGTGGTCGAGACTCATAGTCTTTTTAAATGGCTAATAATGTGTGCGCGCGCCACTACTACACACATTGGAAAGCATTGTACAACCAAGTACTAAAGAAGATCTTTCCTCCTCCATGAAACAAAGTTGTTCCCGCTGGACGTCAACCCAGTATTTCTAAGCTACGGACCGAGTGATTTATTATAAGATTATCTCCCTAGATAGATTGCCTTCACTACGGCTAAGGAGCCCTTTCTACCCCATGAAAAAAGCTTTGCTTTTAATGTATTTATTGCAACATGTAGATTTCTTTCTCTAGCGTTTTACATAATTCAACCCACATAAGTTAATGGGCAAAGAACAAAATAGGAATTTCGAAAGAAGTATCTATAAAACTAATTTTTAAAAATCGAATGGCTATGGAGGGTCCACCAGAATAAAACAGTAATGAAAGAGTTCCATAGATAAAACAAAAAATGGTTGAGAATCACAGACCAAGACTAACAATTAGCTTTTCATCACAAGGAGAAATGATGACAAAACAAATGAAGAAACGTAACGGGGAAATAGATATGGAAAAGAGAGGAAAGAAAATAGAGGAGGAAGTAAGATAGATAAGATTAGAAACGAAATGAAGGAAAGGAGAGAAGGGGTGGTGATGGAAGGAGGATGAATGAAAGAAGGAAGGTGGGTAGGTGAATTTGCTGGGTGGGTAGTAGGTGGGTAAGTTGACAAGAAGGCAAGACGAAAGGAAGTAGGTTAAACGAGAAATGAAAGGGTCAGAGGTCCGACTTGGAAGAATTCAGTAAAGGAAAGACTATAATAAAAGAGAGACAGAAAGAATAATGGGGTGGGGGGCGGAGAAAGAGAAAAAAGGAGGGAAGAAGGAATATAAATGAAGTGATGAAATAATATAGATGATGTGTAAGAATGGAAAACAGGAGAGAGAAGGGTGGGAAGGAGGTGGTAATAAAACCAATAAGAGAGGAAGGAGTTGAAGTAGCACAGAAAGAAGAGAAGCAGAACAAAAGAGAGACACGAGTGAAAGAGAGAGAGAAGGAAAGAGGAGGAGGAGAGAGGGGGAAGAGGGGGAGATGGAGGGGGAGAGAAGGTGGAGAGAGAGGTGGATATAAGGATGTGATAAAACGTAGAAAGGGAGAGAGAGGGAAGAGGTGAAAGTAACATATAGAGAAGAGAGAAAGCGAAAGAGCGAGTGAGAGAGTGAGAAAGAGAGAGAAATGAAAATAAGAGAGAGAGAGAGAAAGAGAGATGGAAGTAGGAGAGAGAAAGAGATTTGGAAGTAAGAGGGATAACAGAGATGAAACTAAGAGAGGGAAAGAGAGAGAAGGAGAGAGAGAGAAGGAGAGTGAAAGAAGGTGAGAGAGAGAAGGAGAGAGAGAAGGAGAGAGAGAAGGTGAGAGAGAAGGAGAGAGAGAGGAGGAGAGAGATGAAATATGAAATAAAAAATGTTTATGAAAGAAAAAAAAAAACATGTCTAGACATTTAGAGACGAGGTCACTCATTCACTCATATATGGGGTACGAATGTGTATATGTACATGTGTGTATCTGTGTTAAATTGTGTACGTGTTACTTATACGCGAGTAAATATCTGTGTCCGTTGTGTGTGTGTGTGTGTGTGTGTGTGTGTGTGTGTGTGTGGGTGGGTGAGTATATGTGTGTGTGTGTGAGTGTGTGTGTATGCTATATGTAAATATTTTTATGTAGAAATATCAGAAATATGTATGCATACAGGCATACACTTGCACACACACACACACACACACACACATACAAACAGACAGACGCACACACACACACACTCACACACAAAAACTAGGTTAACACAGATATATATCACATTTGTCGTTCTTTGTCTATGTGTGTGCGTGTCATTCCGTACATATATATACACACGCATACTCTCTCAGAGACACGCTCATATAATATATATATATATATATATATTTTGTGAAATAGAAAGATGAATAATCTTGTTGCAGATTAATCAAAAGTTTAACCGATACCTTGGTAGCAAAAATCACGACAGAATCAAGCGCACATACGAACACATAGAACAGCACACACACACACATGTTTCTAAGTAGATTTTGTCTCGCCCCATATAATACACCTAATATTCTTTAAATAGTCAGAACTTTAGTCTCGGTCACAAAGAACATCTAAGCTCCCCATGCTCCCACCCACCGGAATGACCGCTGCCTGACCCGTTAAAACCTTCAACGCACCCACCACCAGTTTTCAACATACATTGATAAACAGTTTGGCCATGGGCTCTTAGGAGCCGCGTTCGATTTGTTTTGCTCCGCCTTGTTCTGTTTTTGTTTTTTCCAACGGAATTCCTATTTCTTCCTGAAGAGAAAGACACAATATGGTCTCCTTATTCAATCGGAATTTGGTAAATTGTGCCTTTCGAAACACGTGTAGAATGCAATAAAACGATTTCTGTTCAATCTTCGTTCAACTCCATTTCTTCAATTCACCAATAATATATATATATATATATATATATATATATTGTATCATTATTGTATCATTATTGTATCGTGCTATCATTATTGTTTTTACGTATTTTTGTATTTTTATTCATGTAACATCGTCCGTTTTCCGTCCCTGTGTTGTATACTTTCGAGGCTTTCTTCCAAGGAATCTAATGCGCTTGGCTTAGATTTCCTTTGGGGCTGCCCAGATCGGAGCAATCTCAAGATTAATCAGCCGAAACTGCGAAGATGATCCAGTTCTTGACTGATGACTGAGGGCTTCGAAAGTCCCGTCCGTGTTTTTTTTGTGTCGTCTTCTAAATGTTTCACGTTCTTGTCCCAGTTTGTATATTTTTTTAACTTTTACATATATATATATATATATATATATATATATATATATAATATATATATAATACTTTATTTAAAGCAGCAGAAAATTCAACAAAACCTGTTACTCTGAGATCCCGTTGCCGTTCATCGGACAGTTTTTGCTAGAATCAAAACAGGTTTTGTTGAATTTTCTGAATTTTGTTGAATTTTCTGCTACTTTAAATAAAGCATATTACTCTACCTCTGGTATTTGAGTACTCTTTTTTCCACCTTGTTTCACATTTATGTTTAATCCGGTATATATATATACATATTCTTTTACTTGTTTCAGTCATTTGACTGCGGCCATGCTGGACAACCGCCTTTAATCGAGCAACTCGACCCCGGGACTTATTCTTTTGTAAGCCCAGTACTTATTCTATCGGTCTCTTTTGCCGAACCGCAAAGTAACGGGGACATAAACACACCAGCATCGGTTGTCAAGCAATGCTAGGGGGACAAACACAGACACACAAACATATATACACACACATATATATATATATATATACGACAGGCTTCTTTCAGTTTCCGTCTACCAAATCCACTCACAAGGCTTTGGTCGGCCCGAGGCTATAGTAGAAGACACTTGCCCAAGGTGCCACGCAGTGGGACTGAACCCGGAACCATGTGGTTGGTAAACAAGCTACTTACCACACAGCCACTCCTGTGCCTATATATATATATATATATATATATATATGCATATGTGTGTGTGTGTCAGTGTGCGTGCGTGCGTGCATGTGTGTGTGTATGTGTGTGTGTAATTCTATATATTTCTACTCTTTTTTATGTTTCAGTCATCAAACTGCGGCCATACTAGGGCACCACCTTAAATTGTTGCCAGCACTTAATTGTCCATTCTGGTACCCGTTTATCAGTTTCTTTGTTGCCAAACCGTCAAGTTAGGAGGATGTAAGCAGATCATCATAATTCAAGGAGTGTGACACAACCACATCTGCACTCTCATTCATACACACACGCACAAATATAACCCGGAACCACATGGTTCCGGGTTCAGTCCCACTGCGTGGCATCTTGGGCAAGTGTCTTCTACTATAGCCCCGGGCCGACCAATGCCTTGTGAGTGGATTTGGTAGACGGAAACTGAAAGAAGCCTGTCGTATATATGTATATATATGTGTGTATGTATGTATGTGTGTGTATATATGTTTGTGTGTCTGTGTTTGTCCCCCTAGCATTGCTTGACAACCGATGCTGGTGTGTTTACGTCCCCGTCACTTAGCGGTTCGGCAAAAGAGACCGATAGAATAAGTACTGGGCTTACAAAGAATAAGTCCCGGGGTCGATTTGCTCGACTAAAGGCGGTGCTCCAGCATGGCCGCAGTCAAATGACTGAAACAAGTAAAAGAGTATGTATGTATGTATGTATGTAATATGCATGAACGTGTGTGCGAGCGTATATCTGTATATGGGTGTGTATCTATATCGTTTTGTTTTTACTGTTTTCAGTCATTAGACTGCGGCCATGCTGGGGCACTACCATTAAGAAATGTTACTCGAATATATCGACCTCAGGACTTATTTTTTTCTTAAGCCTGATCCTTATTCTATCGGTCGCTTCTGTCGAATCGCTAGACTACGGTGATGTACGTATAAAGCAGTGTGTGTGTGTGTAGGGGACAAACACAGATACAAAGCACACATGCATATATATATAATATATATATATATATATATATATATATATATATGTATGTATATGTACATACACATCGTTCCTTTATGTATGTTTACATTTTATCCATTTGTACGACTTCTGAAAACTTTCTCTATACCTCACTTTCTGTCTTTCTCTTTCTCGCCTTCGCTATGCGCCATTGCTTCTGTTGCTAAGCTATTTTGGCGCGCTCTGTCTCTTCCCCCTCTTCCATCCATCCTCTTTAATTCCTTCTTTCTCTCTCTCTCTCTCTCTCTCTTACTCTCACGTGACCTGGTCAATCCTTGGCGCCCTCTGTCTTCCACCCTCTTTAATTCCTTCTCTCTCTTTCTCTCCCTCTACCCTCTTGTGACCTGCTGCTTAACGAGCCATTTCGTTGGTGACCGGAGCCCGCTCAACATCGTTCCCCCTCTGCCGAAAAGGCAATTTTTTCCAATCACGCCTGCTAGATAAGTTAAATTTGTCTCAATTTGTCTAAAGTCGTAAGACACCTGCTGTTATCCTGTTATTACCATTCTTGTTTTTATTTTTATTTTTGTTTTCGTTGTTTGTATTTATATTCGTGTGGCTTCGCCGTTTTTTCTGTCCTTGTTGCGTTTACATTCGTTCCTTTTCAAGAAATCTAATGCTCACGCTTAGTTTTCCTTGGGGCTGGCCGCGTTGGAGAAAATATCAGAATTAATCAGCCGAAATTTGCTATGATGATCCGGTTTCTGACTGAAGATTAAAGGCTTCGAAAGACCCGTCTGTTTCTGTGTTCGTCCCTATATATGCATATATATATATATATATATATATATATATATATATATATATATATATATATATATATATTATATATATATATATAGTATATATAATATATATTATATATATATATATCTATATAGTTAATCCAACATGAACAAGCAAGAAAAAACACAACGTGAGACTTGGAATAAGTAGTGTTATTTGACGCTCAGGAAAGGAAAAAAAGAAAGTGGATATACATATTATATATATATATATCTATATATATATATACTATATATATAATATATACATACATATATTTTTATATATATTTATACATACATGTGTGTATATAGACACGAGCTTCCAGTTTCCATCTACGAAATCCACTCACAAGGCTTTGGTTGGCCCGAGACTATAGTAGAAGACTCTTGCCCAGAGTGCCACTCAGCCGAATTGAACTCGGAACCATGTGGTTAGGAAGCAAGCTTCTTACCACACAGTCACGTTTTCCTTACAATATATGTGTGTATGTGTGTGCGTGCGTCTGTTAGCTTCAAACTACTTCAGTATGCATACATACATACTTCAGTATGTACATACATACTTCAGTATGCCTTGACCGTATAATTCAAACACGTTTGTTTTTACTCTCCTCATCTATTCTTACTGCAAAAGAGCGTAAGTTCGAAACGTTAAAGATTTCTTCCATTATTCTTAAGCGTTAAACTACTAACTACATCCTGTTAACTTTTCTTTCAACTCGTCTTTCTTTTTTTGTGTATACATGCACAAACAGGCGCGCGCGAACACATACAAAGTATATACAGACATATATATATATATATATATACATATATATCAACACGTATGTACAGATATATATATATATATACATACATATATACCTACATACATGTACACATGTATAAATACATGTATATATACATACATATTTATAACACATATATATATATGTAAACATATACACACTCGTATATATATATATATATATATACATGCATATATATATATAAGTTCTCTTAAATATAATTATATACATGCATTGGTGCGTGTGTGTGTCTGTATGTATCGTGTACATACACACGAACATGCGCACACATTGCACACACACACACACATAGATATACACACACGCACGCACGCGCACACACACATATGTGTTTGTAAGTATGTATACATACATACAAAGACGTCTATATGTTGACTTCAGACATATTTTTTTCCCAACTTCATCGATGGTAATATTTTTATCTTTATGATTGCTTTTGCTTCGGTTTCTCTTACACTAATAATTACAAGCTTTCTTGTTTTGTTATATTTTTCTTTTATAATAACATCTACAACAACAGCAACAACAACAATAATAATAACAATAATAATAATAATTATTATTATTATTAATATTATCATTATTATATATTTCACGTTTTGTAGTCCATACACATATATACATATGCATATAGTTACACACACATACACATATTATATTTACATTTATAGTTATATAAATATGTCTGTATAGCTATACAAATATATATAAATTGAAATATGTGTATACACACTCATATGCACACACACACACACATACACACACTTGTTCATGTTTATGTATGTGCGTATGTAATTTATATTAGGAAAATAATATACATATATAAAAAACATATTTTTATTGTATTTTTATGATTCGGTCCAATAATTTTTTTTTACTTTCAATCATAATTGTTGTCGCTTACAGGCGAAAATGTGCAAGGAAAGAGATGGAGAAGAATTGAGATTGTGGAAGATTGATCAGAGAAAGAAAGAAAGAGCCTTCGTCGCAAACTTGAATGAAAGAAAGAAAGAAAGAAAGGAAGAAAGAGAGATAGATAGAAAGAAATAAAGAAAGATAGAAAGAAAGAAAGAGAAGAAGGAGGAGGAGGGGGTAGGTGGAGGAGGAGATGAAGAAGAAATCACAGCCTTCGTCGCAAACTTGTAATTTCTACAATTAATAACAAGCCTCAAGACACATTTTTGCTTATTTTAACTTATTAAATCTATACACACACACATACACGCACACATGTATATATGTATGTATGTATGAATGAATGTATGTACGAGTATGTACGTATGAATGTTTGTATGAATGAATGAATGTACGTACGTGTATGTATTTATGTATGTATGTATGTATGCATGCATGAATATGTATGTATGTATGTATGTATGTATGTATGTATGTATGTATGTATGTATGTATGTATGTATGTATGTATGTATGTGTGAGCACATTGGTGCAAAACAAGCTGGAGAAAAAAAACACTCGAAATGTGGAGTATAAAATAGCGATTTATTGAAGGTGAAACACTTCACAAAACTGTTACTCTGACTTTTACGGCATCGATTATTCGAAACAAGAGTTTTGTGAAAATTTTCAACTTCAATAAACATCTGTATTGTCTACACTGCATTTCGAGTAATATTTTCTCCATCTCTTTTTGCACCAATGCGCTCAGACGTTCTTGTACATACTGACATACATAATTAGAAACATAGATACACACGTATATAAACATTTACTCACACACACACACATTTTGTTCTCTTTCCTTTTTTTTTTTTTTGATTCTATCTCCTTTTTTTTCCTTCTCACTCATTTCTGTCGAAGAGCATAGGCTCGAAACGTCAAAGCCTTTTCCATTCTTCCCGAGCGTTAAACTAATACACCTGCTTGTTATTCTTTCACCTGTCTTCGTTTTTTGCTTTCTGTAAATTTGAACTACATACTTACATACATATACACATGCATATATATGTGTGTGTGTGTGTGTGTGTGTGTGTTAGTTATATATAAGAAAGAGAGAGAGGGGGTGGATAGGTAGATAAATAGATAGATATATGCATATATGTCTGCACACATATATACACAAGCATTGATACATTATTATATATACGTGTGTGTGTGTGTATGTGTATGTGCGTGTCTGTGCATATATACGTATATACATACATACATATATATATATGTGTGTGTGTGTGTGTATATGTATGTATGTATGTATGTATGTATGTATAAGACGCACAGACATACAAAACAAATGCTTTTTAACTAGACACAGGAATCTCACAAGACCCATCTTAATTCATCCTTTGGGGGTACTTATTCATTGAGGGTACTCAACATTAATTAAAAGTTACTTGCGGGTATAAGCAATGTCTAAGTGAAAAAAATAACGAGTAGTCATATGAAAAAAAAAAATATGTGTATAGTTACTTCACGAACTGTCAAATATATGTTTACTTTTATCTTATAATGTGCTTGCTTCAAGATGAAAACCAGACAAAAAGAAAATGGGGAAGGAAGACAAAGTAAAGAAATGAAATAAAAAAAAAAATGGAAAGGAAACTGAAATAGACAGTAAAGAAATTATGATAGATTTTAAAAGAAGAAAAATATAGAATGTTTTTCGTTTCTTCTTTAAACTTTTTTTATTGTTTTCTTAAAACTGTTTTGTCTGCAAAACAATTGTCTATTTACTAAAAACAACATTTCCATTAAATCAGACAGTCTTTCAACGTCGAGGCAGTCAATTATAAATGGTATCAAAAGATGGCCAAGTTGACGGTTTATATTGACTCATACATACTGACAGATGATATTGTTAAATCAAATTGTCGGTAGAACTTATGTTATTGACTCATAGACTGATAAATGAGACTGCTACATCAAATTGTTGGTATGATTTATGTTATTCATTCATATTGTATTGACTGACACATGTGGTAGCTAGATCGAATTGTCGGCAAAACTTATGCGAAGGACAGACGTAGTGGCTGGATTTGTTAGATATATAGCAAATTTGAGTGAAGTCCTGACAGTGACCATTACAATAGCGTAAATAGCCAATTAGCAATCATAACTTTCTGAGTGGTACGAATGTTGAAATAGCAAAAGCAACCTACGAATTAGTAAGACTAAATGGTAAATTTTAATATGTCCAAAACCAGTGGTTCTCATCGGGTTTTCGGGGTCCATATAAGATCCAGTTGTTAAAGTTTATGTGCAATGAATTGGTTATACTTCTTCAATACACAAAATGTTTTAACAATTCTTCTTATGATGGACTCTCCCGTCGAAGATGGCCGGCGAGTGTCCAGCTTTTGCCGAACAACCTACATAAATGATTTGTTTATAGTGACCAACGTGAACTAATGTGCCGTACATTAGCCTGCTCCCTTTATCAAATCAATGTTGCCTGGACAGGTGAGCGGTGTACCAGATGTCAGGTGTCAAAGTGATCGCAGAGCAACGTGAAATGAAGTATTTTTTGCTCAAGAATACAACGCACCACCCGGTCTAAGTATTGAAACCGCGATCTTGCGATCGTGAGTCCAACACCCTAGCCAACTAGGTCGCGCGCCCTCACAATTTCTTTATACAATTCCTAATAATATCTAATTATAAAAAAATATAATGGAAAACATTTTTTTAAAATTTCAAAATGGCTACGGGGGTCCGCCAAGGTAAATAAGAATCAAAAGAGTCCAAATGGTTGCGAACCATTGTCAGAGATACTAACCTATCTGTCTAATAACTAATAAATGCTAAAGCAATGTTATATTCTTTACGATTGAATACTGTCTATTACATTATCCTAATTTTTAATAATCTCGCAGAACGATATGCACCTATTTACATTCACTATTCTACTAATTTGCCATACGTATTAGTCGTTTGTGCTATTTCATTAATTTTGCCATTCAGTTTGTTTGTGATATTCTTTTGTTATAGCAGACGCCATATGAATAGAGGAACGCTTATCTCGTCCACTCGCCATTCACTTGAAACTTGTTGATCCAGATATTTTCACACAATCAGTTTTTCACTCAGTTGGATACTCATCTAATTGACATTTTCTTTTGGTGAAACACTCCACAGGGAATCTCCACGTAACACAGTACGAGCTAATGAGGAAGCCTCTGCGCAGTCTCTTGATCTGCTTGAAATAGCAACCAAATTTCTCTCCAGTCGTAACCCGCTGTCATAAAGAAGGAAGAACACATTAGATGATGTAGTCCTAGATAAATGGAAGCACTCCGTCGGTTACGACGATGAGGGTTCCGGTTGATCCGAATCAACGGAACAGCCTGCTCGTGAAATTAACGTGTAAGTGGCTGAGCACTCCACAGACACGTGCACCCTTAACGTAGTTCTCGGGGATATTCAGCGTGACACAGAGAGTGACAAGGCCGGCCCTTTGAAATACAGGTACAACAGAAACAGGAAGTAAGAGTGAGAGAAAGTTGTGGTGAAAGAGTACAGAAGGGATCACCACCATCCCCTGCCGGAGCCTCGTGGAGCTTTTAGGTGTTTTCGCTCAATAAACACTCACAACGCTCGGTCTGGGAATCGAAACCGCGATCCTATGACCGCGAGTCCGCTGCCCTAACCACTGGGCCATTGCGCCTCCACTGTAGTCCTAGATACACAGTGTCTGAATAAAGGACAGAATAGTTACGCCGCCAAAGACACTTTATTGTAACTGACCTAGAGTTCAACAACAACACAATATTTTGTATAGACACTATATGTATATTCTGACTTGGTAAACAAGGTACTCATGATACTCTAGCAGGAGTATTCCCATAATACAACAAAAAGAAAATAGACAGAAAGGTGTTCCATTACTTATCCTACAAGAAAACACTCTCTCATTTTCTATATTTACCTTTCCTTCTTGCATTTTTTTACCTTATTTTTCTATTCTTTTTTATTATTCCTTTTTACTTCATTTCTTTCGTTAAGTTTTCTTCCTTTTTACTCATTTATTCATTCAATATCAACTCATTGCTTGTTCTCTCTTCTTTTTTTTTTTTAAATCTCATTCATCCCAATCTCAATTTCTATATATCTATTTCTTTACTACCCACAAGGGGCTAAACACAGAAGAGACAAACAACGACAGACAGACGGATTAAGTCGATTATATCGACCCCAGTACGTAATTGGTACATAATTTATCGACCCCGAAAGGATGAAAGGCAAAGTCGACCTCGGCGGAATTTGAACTCAGAACGTAACGGCAGACGAAATACCACTAAACATGTCGCCCGGCGTGCTAACGTTTCTGCCAGCTCGTATCGTTTGATCCACAATCTTTGCTTTCTTTCTTTCTTTCACTTCTCTTAAGCTTGTTCTCTCTTTCACTCTTCCATTGCTCCACTGCCTTTTTTTCTATTATTTAATATCCGCCATCGTCATCACCACTAATGAGATAGAATTAATTTATCGGCGCAGGGTCATCTAATGAAGATCTTATTCATACTATTTGTTTAAACAGATTCTTGAGTTCTTTAATCTGAATAGCAGCCAACTTTCATGCAAACCACACATTACTGTTTCATGGGTATATACTTGTGTGCATGTATGAATGAGCCAACAACCGAATCCTTACATTGTAGCTGGACTTGGTAAAAGTAGTAGTCAAATTTTCTTCAACTCATATACAGTAATAAAATGTGACCGCGTGTGTATCGTTGGCAATTTTTTTCCTCCGTCTTCCCTTCTTTGGATCTTTCCTTTTCCTATGTTTCTGACGACGAGCTCCGCTCGAAATGTTAAACCCTCCTTCTTTCCTTCTTTCCTGAGCGTACAACAGTACTATACTTGTTCCACGTCCTCGCGTTGTTGTGTTTTCTCTTTGTGTTTTCATATTTGGATTAACTTTACAGTAATACCAGTATATACAGTAATACAGTAATACAGTAATATATATATACAGTAATAATATACAGTAATACAGTAATACCAGTAATACCTATACGCCCCACACACAGCGATTTGTGCGAACACATACTGGCAAAGACAGAAGCGAGATTCTGATAGGTCGAATTAACTGTCAGAAACAGCAACCAAATCTCCATTTACTCATTAATTACTACAGTCATAAAGAAGGCTGAAAACACTAGACAGCCGAATCTCTGATATACAAGAAGAGATGATGGTCACCTAAAGATTTACAATTCAAAAGCACATGACCCTTAACGAAATAAGCAAAAATCTTCAATTAGTTTAAAAGACAATTTCAATTAGCCAGACCAAATCTCAACGTCACGTGAGGTTTTGAAGTTATAATACATGTGTATCTACTTGTTTCTAGTTGTACAAGCTATAAAAAATGTCTGAACATATATATCAATGCGTGTATATATATATACGCATGCATTTATGTATGCATCTGTGTACGTGCGTACGTGTGTATGCATATATGCAGGTATTATGTATGTACGCATGTGACTGTGTGTATGCAAGTATGTGTGTTTATATGAGGCTATATAATTTTTGTATTGCAAATAACATTCGTAGACAGTCGCGTCAGTTATCAAGTGAAATCTATAACCCCATCTAAACACACATGCACACATACATACATACACAGTATTGTTTACAGAGCACCTTAGCAACACTGCAAATATTTTCTCCTCGACACGATAAGAAGTCTTGGAGACAAGTTTTCAGAGACAAATTCTCAATGCAGACGTAGAATATAGAATATGGAAAACACAACATTGAGAAGGAAATTAAATTAAAGAAATAAGAGCGTCAAAGGAAATAACAGAATAAATATATACGTGTGTGAGCATGTGTGTATGTGTTTATGAGTGTGCATTTGTGTCTGTAAGACTCTGTGTGTGTGTGTGTATGTGTGTGACTATATAAGCACACACAGACTCACAAATATACACACTTATCTATGTGTATGTAAGTTATGTATGAAGCTGAGCAATGTGTATTTAGTTGACTATATATCAACATATGGTGTATAAAGTCTATATATTATGTGTGTGTGTGTGTGTGTGTGTGTGTGTGTGTGTGTGTGTGTGTGTGTGGTTTTCATTGTGTTCTCATTGATTGTCGTATGCCTGTTAAGATCATCACGCTACCACACAAGAATTTAAATGAACACACTTGCATGTACACACACAGGCACAGACATATATTTACATATGTATGTATGTATGTATGTATGTATGTATGTATGTATGTATGTATGTATGTATGTATGTATGTGTGTGTGTGTGTGTGTGTATGTGTGTGTGTGTGTACATGATATTCCCATTAGAATACATATATTTCTGAATATTTAAATAAACTTCACACACACACACACATACATATGTATAGAGATAGATAGATAGGTAATATAAATATATATATATATATACATATATATATATATATACATACATATACATATATATATATATATAGATAGATAGATAGATAGAGAGAGAGAGAGGTAGATGGATAGATAGATAGATAATGTCTAAATATACAAGAATTTGGTAATGGAAGACAAATCTATATATGTTTGCAAATTTGTGTATGTGTGTGTATGTGTGCGTGAGTGTGTGTGTGTGGTGGGGGGAGAGGAGAGAACCATAAATCTAGCATTGAAAAGCGAAGAGAAGAACGATATCCTTCGTGTCGACAATGAGATGCTCAGGAAACATTCTTTTCCTGACAACCTCGCATTATACAACCCCAAAACAGCTGCATTAACGCATCTCAAAAGAGCCTCGGATATAAAGCGTTGTTCAGTATACCGAAAAAAGGCTATGCATGAAGACGTTTCACGAAGATTTGAAGACAGCAATAATATCCACCTGGTCTCGTGACAGCTACATCACATCACACTTCCAAAGAATAGGAGATTGTTACAAAATAGCGAATAAAGAAAAAAAGGTAGTGAAACCCTTGTGGCTCCAATATGCAACCTAGAATGTAGGTTACGTCACATTTCTGTGGAAGACACCACACGTGATCAACAGCTGCCAAAAGAAAAAAAATGTCTAGGTATTAGCTCTATGTAACATGAAGTTGTTGCTAAAACAATGCAGAATGCCATTCGGAGAAGAAAAAGACTAGCGTAGAATAAATATAATGAATCCTCTCTTGCTGAATACATACGTAAATACCAACAATATTGGTGGAACGTGCCTACCATAACTTCTACCAAGTGCAACCTTGGTAGGCTGGATATTGCTGTATGGGACAGATAAGAAGTGCGTACTCAAAGTGATCAACGGCTCAACAGAAAATCAAAGAGAAATAGGATAACCATGGACAACTGCTTCGAAGCCTCCAGCTTCTAAACCCAGATTATAGAGTCACATTTATACCAATAATGACTGTGCACTTGGCTTGGTATTCATTCTAGCGAGGGCGATGAAATAAGTACCAGTCGAGCACTGGATTATGGTGGATGTAATCTACTTTTCTCCTTCCCTCAAAAAAAAAAAAGAAAAAGCTTGACTTGTAGCCAAAAAGAGGAAGAGTTATTTCATAAATACAAAGGTGGCGAGCTGGCAGAATCGTCACCACGCCGAACAAAAATGCATAGTGATATTGCTTCCAGCTTTATGTCCCGGGTTCATATTCCACCGAGATCAACTCGCTTCCTCCCTAAACATTCATAATCTTGTCCAAGAGTAGAAAGATTTTATTTTTCGTACAGAGAGAGACTGATTGCTGTGAAAGAATCGACAAAACTGCACAATCTAAAATTTCTTTCGCATAACACCTATTTCACAGAATTCTCATTGCAATCTTCTTAGTTACTTTAATGCAATCTTGATACAGAAGAAGATGTCGAAATCTTTGTCGTTGAGAGTTTTGTGGTGTTTCTTTTTATCGTTTTACTTCTTCGTGTATTTTATATATTTTATTTGTTTTTACATTTACATATTTTATATATTTATAAGTTTATATTTATTATCTGTTTATAAATGTGTGTGTATTATGTATTTTATTTTATTTATACATTGACTTCTCTTTGATTCTATTTGTTTCCACTTTCGTGTTAATACATCACACAAGATGGCTTTGGTTTGCTTAAAAAAATTTACAAATACATTCCGTAGAGGCGAATAATAGCAAAAGTAAGTTCTGTGAACATCTATTCATACACGTGCAGACACACACACACACACCACACACACACACACACACACACACAAAGATATATATATACATGCATATATACATATACATATACATACATATATATATATATGAAAATACACACACTAAAAGATGTATGTATTATGCATATGTACATATACATATATATATGAAAACACACACACACACACACACACACGTATGCGCGCAAACAATATATATATGCATATATTGTATATGTATGCGTATGTGTGTAAGTGTGTGTATGTATAATGGGAAATGAAAGACACACACGTTTGTGAATATTCACATATTCTATATGCTTACATACTTACATATGTGTGCGTAATTGAATATTTACATGTGCATATATATATGTGTGTGTGTGTGCATGTGCGAGTATGTATATATATATATATATATATATATATATACACACACACATACAAACACACACGGAGATTTTAAAGCTTAGAATTTCACATGTCTATTATAAAAGTTTCGTGTCAGCCAGTGGCAATCTTCAGGCAGACTATTTTGGAAAGCAAAGCGTGTGAATATTGCCAAAGTCGAGCATAAAACTCCAAAACAGTTTTAACATCAACATTTTATGTCGACTACATTAGTCTTTTTGCTGAGTTTAATTTTTCGAGTCGCGGCTAAGCTGGGGCACCACTTCAAAGGCTTTTAATTATCGACTCCAGTACTATTTCAGTTTTATATTTGTGCTTAACATTTCTTAGGTAGTTGAGTTAACGTTTAGAAAATGAGCTGCAATTCAACACACAAGTTTATGTACTTATACATCAACAACAACAGCAGCAGCAGCAAGTGGAGGCGCAATGGCCCAGTGGTTAGGGAAGCGGACTCGCGGTCGGAGGTTCGCGGTTTCGATTCCCAGACTGGGCGTTGTGTGTGTTTATTGAGCAAAAACACCTAAAGCTCCACGAGGCTCCGGCAGGGGGTGGTGGCGATCCCTGTTGTACTCTTTCGCTCCAACTTTCACTTTTTCTTCCTGTTTCTTGTCCCCGACTTCCTACGCAACCGCTAAGCCTGGATGCGCATTCATCCATCCGTCGATGCTCTCGGTGTCGGGGGTTGATCTGCTTTCACTTCTGCGGGTCTTACGAATAGCAAAGGACCACATTTCGGACTTCTCCCACTGCGAGCACTGGGACGAAGATCGCTTCGCTCAACAAACAAACAAGCAACAGCAACAATAACAGCAATAATAATAATAATAATAATAATTTTGGTGCAAGGGCAGAAAGCTCGGGGGAGGGCTTAAGTCGATTACATCGACCCCAATGCTCAACTGGTACTTCTTTTATCGATCCTCAAAGGATGAAAGGCAAAGCGGACTTCGGCGGAATTTGAACTCTGACGTAAAGTCGGGCGAAATGGCGCTGAGCATTTTGCCTGGCGTGCTAACGAATCAGACAGGTCACCGCATTAATAACAACAGCAACATTAATGAGTTATCCCAGTTACCTGAGTTACCTTCTACTAGAAGGATGCCCTAACAAAAGCTAGGAGTCCTTCACTTCCAATAGTTTAACCGCGCGATCGGGTATTCAGTCCGATTATTTCTATGTCCATGATACAGCCTTAAGACATTTATTAGATGGCCGTTGACTCTTAAGAGTTCCTCCGCCCTTTGACGGGTTTTGTTTTTCATCCCGCAGGGTGTCCAATAAACACCCTCCTCACCAAGCAGGGTTGGTGGGGTTGCCGGTTTAGTCGCCGACGATCCGACCATGCAACAGGTTGTACTGGGTTACATGTTACCAGTAGCACTCGAAAGTGACCTGACATAACATACATACATACATACATACATACATACATACATACATGCATACATACATACATACATACATACATACATACATACATACATACATACATACATACATACATACATACATACATACATACATACATACATACATACATACATACATACATATGCGTATACACATGTACATTGACGCATACACATGCGCACAGACAAATAAATAGACCGCAGCTCCGATAACGACTTTTGAAGAGGTTGTATGTAAGACGCAACGAAAATAAATAAATGTTCGAAAATATAAGGACACAGTGCGTCGTTATAGCCAGCTGGAAACGATGTTTCTTGCGGCTAAAACAACAGTAACATCGTTCCTTTCGGGACAGCAACATTATGTTGGTGAATAGCCTTTACTTGAAAGAACTGTTACTGAATGTCTCTCATCGAGAGATCTAGAAATAAAATTTCCATTTTATATATGTATGTATATTAAATTGTATACCTGTAAGGGAGAGAGTGGTATGCATATGTATTTGCAATACTTAGGTTAACAGCTATATATATTGTAACTCTATCTATATGCATGTTTTAGGTATATGAATATATAATGCAATTTCCAGCACATAATGTGTGGTTAGCTATATCATAAGTTCAATAAACTCCCTTTTTTATAAAGTAACATTGAATTATTCATTGTTAACATTTGCAATATATCATCAAAATATAAATCGTTGCTTAACTGTTTTTTAGCCTAATAGTGTGCAAGAGACAAACAATATAAATATCTTAAAACTTCTTGTCTCAATAAATATATGCGTATTAAGATGGCTATATCGTATTAGTAATAAAGTGAATGACGGCGTATTTCAAACGAAACAAATCAAGTGACAATGATTGATTTAATGCTGATCATTGAACAAAGATTCTACTAAATATTTGAATATACCTAGACATATACAAATTATTCTCGAACATCCTACTTATCGATGAACATTAGGAAAAACAGTTTTGAGAACCACTTGAAATGTCTCAGTTTTGAAAACACATATAGCAAACACACACACACACATATATATACATACATGTGTGTGTGTGTGTGTGTGTGTCTGTGTCTGTGTGTCTGTGTGTACATGTGTGTGTCTTTTGTAGACCTTTGCATTTCGGTGTAACAGGGTGTAATTGATAAGGTTTCTGTAACAAAATACAAGCAGCAAATTCATTGCGTTTTACGACTGAGTGTAGCTATATTATTAATTCGATGCTGCTACAATAATCCATTGCTATTTTATTTAAAAGTTTATATTTAATGCTACTTTGGCAATTTAGTAAAATTTATTGACAAACGTCCATTCACACTGTATAATGAACGCAAAAACATGGATAACCAAAACACAGAAGCAGTATAATTGCTATAGAATAAAATGTCTTGATGCAGTAAATTACCTAAGCATTTCATAATAGTAATATATAAACCGAGAAGAGCCAGGAACATGTAATTCAGTGAACTTTTATTTACCATTCAAATGTAAGGCGCTGATGATTACTTATTGCTCATTACATTACACAATAGCTGCTACAGCGTTACCAGTTATATTACATACTCTGAACAAATTGTTCAAGTTATCATTAATCTTATGTATAAGCATTTTAAAATAGTTTCTTTATAAATTCAATGAAAAATTTCAGTACTGTTTAAAATTTATTTTAAACTCAAAATATTATTATAGCTATGTAATTAGTATACGGTGATAAAGTTCACATATAGTAAACAATGAACGAACCTACAACTGAAACACGTATGGGCAGAGACTACTGGAAGTTCAATTTAGCAACATTTATCATGATAGATGTAGAGGCGCATGGCCTAGTGGTTAGAGCAGCGGACACGCGGTCGAAGGATCGCGGGTTCGAATCTCAGACCGGGCGATGTGTGTGTTTATGAGTGAAACAACTAAGCTCCACGCGGCTCCAGCAGAAGGTAATGGTGAACTTCTGCTGACTCTTTCGCTACAACTTTCTCTCATTCTTTCCTCCTACATCTTGCCTCACCTACGACGGACCGGCGTCCCGTCCAGGTGAGGAACCTATACGCCAAGGAAACCGGGAAACCAGCCTTTATGAGCCAGGGATGGCTCGAGAAGAAACAAACAATCATGATAGATAGACTTCCCCAGACATGGAATAACCGGTGTTTATTGATAAATTCATACTAATACTACACACTATTCTTAAAGATGGCGAAGTGTTCTAGTTTTTTCATGTTATTTATTTTTATTTAAAACGATAAGGTGTAAATTGAAGAATACTTTATAGCTATTTCTGTCGTGTCGGCCGACCATGTACAGACTTCGAGTATAATAAACAAGAATTTGTTGGCATCAGTTACTCGGTCACAGGGCGGATGTCGAAAGAAATTATTTTTTCACATGTATCCCGATTATTCCAAAATCCGTACTCATTCCAGCAATGTGCAAAATGGTCAAAGTACTATAAAAAGCTTCTAAAATTCTGGCACAAAATTCAAATTGAGTGATAGACATTAAACACGATAGTAGTAAGAAACTCAAGGGACAGCTGAACAGCAGAAGACCTTTAGCGAAGAAATCCCCACTACCCCCACCACACACACACACACACACACACACACACACCTCATGCAAGCTCACAAAACCGATTTAACTAAGCTGGATTTTTCAGCCAAACATAAATAAAAGTTACTGTTAAGGACTCAAATTCATGATAATCTATCAAGACAATTACGTTTATGGATTTGTTTAGCAAGATTCCTGATGTGAAATCGCGTGTTGAAACAAATATCGTTATATTTTGGGATGGTCATTTTTTTTTTTTGTCAAATAAACACACGCACTATATATTCGTTCTCCACTCGTTTATTATTGTACTTATTTTATTTTATGTGCATTGTTTGGAAATCTTTCGTCACACATCTGTGGCCTCTTCAGCGACTCTGAAGTTTATCGTGTATCCTCCTATTCAAATTTCAGGCCTTGTGCCTATAGTAGACAGGAATATCATCATCATCATCGTCATCGTCATCGTCATCGTCATCGTCATCATCATCATCATCATCATCATCATCATCATCATCATCATCATCATTATTGAGGTTGCGAGCTGGCAGATTCGTTAGCACACCGGGCGAAATGCTTAGTGGTATTTCGCCTGCCGCTACGTTCTGAGATCAAAGTCAGCCGTGGTCGACTTTGCCTTTCATCCTTTCGGGGTTAATAAAATAAGTATCAGCTGAGTACTGGAGTAGATGTATTCGACTAGCCCCCACCCACAAATTTCAGGTCTTTTGCCTTTAATAGAAAGGATTACTATTCTTATTATCATCATTATTATTATGCTGCAATAAGAGTTTCGAGAATTTTTTAGCTAAAATTCATAGTGTATTCGGTATAACTTCTGTGTGTGTGTGTGTGTGTGTGTGTGTGTGTGTGTGTGTGTGTGTGTGCGTGCGTGTGTGTGTGTGTGTGTGTGGTGTGTGTGTGTGTGCGTGCGTGTGTGTGTGTGTGTGTGTGTGTAACAAACGCAAACATGTTTAATATAAATATGAGGCAGGTGTCCAGTCAAAGAAAACTACGTTTAAAAACACTAACAATGTATTTTGATCGCCAGAGGTGGTTACTTTTCAGAGAACCAAACTCAACAACTCATTTATCATTATAGTATGTATGTATGTATGTATGTATGTATGTATGTATGTATGTATGTATGTATGTATGTATGTATGTATGTATGTATATATGTGTTTATGTATGTCTTACGTACGTTCCTCTTTATTCTTAAGATTTCTCACCACTCTAGCACTGGATCGTTTCTAACCTAGAAACTAGTCTCTTTCACAAGAATATAGACATAGTTATGCAGATATGCCTATAACAGTTCTATATTTAAGAGATGAGGAATTATATCCTTTATTTACATTCGACGGATATTTGTCCTCATTTTGTTTGTTGTTAACATTACATTTCGGCTGATGTACTCTCCAGCCTTCATCAGGTATCCTGGGGGAATTTCGAACCTGGCTTCTCATTCCTAAAGTATTTTTCGACGTTATCATTATTATTATTATTTAGGTCACTGCCTGGAATCGAACTCGGAATCTTGGGGTTAGTAGCTCGCACTCTTAACCACTACACCATATGGAGTGAATTTTAGGGCTTATAAATCTAATATTTTCCTATCCTTCCTTAATACCGGTTCCCATATGCTACTCATATCTGCACTAGGCCTGCTTAGGAGGTTATTATGTCCAAGCATAATAACCTCTTTTAGTTTCGTATTTTCTCTGTGTTCTCTGTCTATTAATTTAACTTCATTCCACAGGGATGAATATGACCAAAGACTGCGTGTACTCCATCCCATGCAGCTGTGGTAGGTTATACAAAGGCGAAACATGCCGCCCTTCAAAATAAGGGTTGAGGAACATCGCAAAGCTGTAACACGAGGAGATATTAATAAATCAGGACAGCTGATCATATATGGAAAAACGGAGACTCCCCCCCCCCTGTGGGATGAAGTTAAAATAACAGACAGAGAACACCACTGGAAAATACGAAAACTAAAAAAAGGCAACACATATGCTAGGACATAATAACGACCTATTTGACTGCTATATTTAGCACGCATGACAACCATCTCAGTGACTGCGACAAAAATATTCGATCGATAAACAAGTCCGCTTTTTTTAATATAAAGGGACGTCTCAAGCGAGTAGTCGAATTGATAAAAGTGCATCCTTACTCTAGGCATATCTAGATATTAGTAGATAAAGACTTAATTTCTAAAAATTCATTGTCACCCATAAAATGTTCATATCGCCCACCAAAATCTCTAATCGTCCACCATTTTCTAGAAAATCGTCCATCGTCCACCTGTAAGTTGAAATCGCCCACTTTGGGAAGCTAGGATCTAAAGCAATAGTCCAATAGGAGTATTGTGGTTTCTCTTTAGTTCGGTGTAGATGTTTCCTTTTTTCACTAAACTTCAACATCATTATAACAACTGCTGGGAAATTAATTTCCACACGAGCATTTTACTGAAGTTTTTAACAGGAACATCCCACTAATATTCGTTCGTGTTATCAGTGAGTATTCCCTCCGCATTACAATAGATTATATTTTTATCTTCAGGAGGATTACTTTGTAAAGTTGCATTGTGTAAACTTTCGGACGCATCATGTACTACATATGCATGTGAGTGTATGTATCTGTGTGTGTGTGTGTGTGTGTGTGTGCGTGTGTGTGTGTATGTGTGTGTGTGTGTGTGTGTGTGTGTGTGTGTGTGTGTGTGTGTGTGTGTGTGTGTGTGTGTGTGTGTGTGTGTGTGTACAAGAGAAAGTATGTCTACGTCTTGTTAATGAGTTGCAAAACGAATGACTTTTCAGCCCAGCTGATATACAGCTTTTAATACAATTATCAAAGAAATGTCTCTTCAAAGTTAAATTCAATGCGGAATCGTAATATCTGTATTGTGCCTGTGTCTTTTGAGGAGACATAATGACCTCTGTCTTATCGCACACACGCATGTATTTTCAAAACCGCATCTAAAAGACTAACATTTTTACATGATTTATACATGACGCATATCTTTTCAGTCAGTGAAGTCTTACTAACTTGTCTAGGTTCCTCTATCTTTGATTGGTTGACAAGACCAGCCTTAAACAAACAAAGCGGATTACAAATTGAAGATTTGAAGGGATTGTTCAGGTCTATGAAGTTTTCTTTTCTGTTGTCTCGTTTCAAGTTTGTTTAATGTGATTTTCTTCAAAATAAATTCAGTGAGTGTATATTTTTCTCCTTCATGACCTATCAATTACAATAATTTCTCAACTTTCCACATGAATATTGCTTCTTTTCAGATCTTATCAAACACAGTCTCTGCATCTAAGAGTCGGTTTCTAGGCTCTTTTCTCAGAGCACAGGCTAAACATTTTGGAATTCTTCCTCAATACAATCAACCACTCTGCAAGTGTTTCTTACTTCATTGAAAGTAGAAGGACAATGAACAGAGTGTGTTTGTTTATTCATTTATTTTTCAGTTTGCTGGTCGGTTTGTCGGACATGGTTAGTATATTCGACTCAAGATCGTAAGTTTGTGAGTTCGATTCCTGGCGGCGCATGGTGTCCTTGAGCCAGACACTTTATTTCACAATGCTGCAGTTTACTCAGCTGGCAAAAATGAGTTGTACACGTAATTCAAAGGGCCAACCTTGACGCATTCTGTATCATCCTGAATCTCCTTGAGAACTACGTTAAGGGTGTCTCTGGAGTACTCAGCCATTTGCACGTAATTTCACGAGAAGGCTGCTCCGTTGATCGAATCAGCTGGAACACTCGTCGTTGTAACCGACGAAGTATCAATACTGAATAAACTCTAAAAAGCATCAGTCAGTACTTGATGAGTAATTTATCAGAGCAGTAAACAATCTTGCTACCGTTGAAGGATCTTATTCGAATCTTTAATGAGGGTTTTGCCATTCTTTATATTAATGAAAGCACAGGAAGTTGGGTGAGGAACGCACATTGTATATATTAAAGAGTAAATTTCTTTAATATCCAATTTTTTGATGCCATGCTTTCTAAAGATCACAAGCACGTTGAATACATCACTTAGTTTTCATTCTTCTGATTTCTTTTTGAATCTTTGGCTTAAAACTTTTATATTGAACAAATAAATTTTCATTTTGACAAAGTTGTTTCACTAGAACTCTTTGCAAGGATAATTACGGTTGGGATTTTGGGATTTTGTAATCCTCAGATAGTTGTTTTGAAATTTAGTAAACCTTGATTTTGAAGTCATCTCAATTAGTAGTATCCTTAAATGAATTAAAGCCTTGCTCTAATTATTTCCTGACAGATAATTCCTTTAGCTTTGCAGCATGAAGACTTTGTTGAAAATTCCGCTTTTTAATTTTGAACCTTACTTTGAATTTCACTTTAGCTTGTACAAGATCATAACGCATGGTACACACTGTGCCTTTAAAACCCGGACATCTCCCACATTATTAAAATCTCTCCTTCTAGTTAAAACATAATCAATCATGTGCGATTTCTTGGAACTTGGGTGCATCCAAGTTTCTTTTTGAATCTTTTTATGTTCAAAGAGCTTGTTACAAACACTGAAATTCAATTCTCTGAAAATTTGCAGAAAAAGTAAACTACTGGAATTTGATTATGATCGTTCAATTCAATGGTCCCTTAAAAAGTTCCATATCTTCTTTTATTTTTCACCAATTCGTGCACTGAGTTCCTGAAGAATCATTACTTTATCTCCAAACTGAATTTTTAGTAAAGTTCATGTATGTATGTATGTATGTATGTATGTGTGTATGTATGTATGTATGTATGTATGTATGTATGTATGTATGTATGTATGTATGCAGGTTTATGAATTCTATATATGTAAACACAAATAAATACACACAAATACGTTCGTCCATGAGTATATGCTTGGGGCAAGCACGGTTGTGTGATAAGAAGTTTGCTTCCTAACCACATGGTCCCAGGTTCAACCCACTGCGTGGCACCTCGGGCAAATGTCTTGTACTGTAGCCCCAAGACAACCAAAGCCTTGTGAATAGATTGGATATACAGAAAATGAGACTAGTTATATACACAGACATGCACACACACATAGATATATATACCTTCCTACCTGCATTCATATATATACATATAAATTTATAATTTATGATTAATCATTAATCAGGTGTAGCTACGTTGAGGGTACACGAAGTAACAGCATTGCTAGAAATAAGAGTCGAAAAATACTCAAAACAAGCCACAATTTCAATGAAAATTTAGGCACGAGGAAGTGAGTATAAGTTTTAACTCTTGGCAGTAACGAGACCTACTGATGAGAACTAAGGGAAATATTTCAAAGTTCTAAATCACGTGATATAGGTATATCTGCGATTTTCATTTGCGACTTCCAACCTCAACGGTTGGTTAAATTTTCCTCGATTTTCGTCGGTCTGTTCAATTTTCAGTCACATTGTGGGCTATTTTGAGTATTTTTCGACTCTTATTTCTGGCAACACTGGTACTTCGTGTATCTTCAAATATAATTAATAATTAATTGTAAATCATAAATTTATGAATTTGACTTTTGGCTTTAATGCTTGCTGGCCATTTATATTATTGTCATTATCTATTAATAATAATATTAATAATATCTTTATTTATGCATATATATATATATATATATATATATGTGTGTGTGTGTGTGTGTGTGTGTGTGTGTGTGTGTGTGTATGTATGTATGTATGTATGAATACACACACACATACACAAGAGGATGCTGAAAAGCTTTCTGCTTTAACCCTTTAGTGTTTAAACTGGCCAAATCTGGCCCAATATATTCTACATGTTTTATATTGAAACTGGCCATATCTAGCCTCTCACACCTAACCTGCATTGACATTCTAAAAATAAACAATCACATCATTGAAACCTCAATGCTTTAAGATAATGCATGATTTATTCAAAACAATTTGAGAGAAAAAGCATTACATTCAACAGAGTAATCTGAACACTAAGGGGTTAAGGGTATTGCAAAAGGCCTGGTTAAATGCCCACCCTTCCGAGTTTTTTTTTTTTTTTTTACAGAGCTTAGAAAAACTGAGGAACAGCAGCAGTGTGTGAATCTGAGAGAGGGATATGTTGAATAAAAGCATAATTAACTGATCCTCCTGTATTTTCTTGTTACCCAAAGCCAGGAACTTTTTAACACCCACATGTATATATATATATATAGTTAATCCAAACAAGAAAACAAAAAGACAACAACGCAAGGATGTGGAACAAATAAAGTATTATTGTACGCTCAGGAAAGAAGGGAAGAAGGAGGGTTTGACGTTTCGAGCGGAGCTCTTCGTCGGAAACATGGGAGAAGGAAAGATCCCGAGACGGGAGGACAGAGGAAAAAAAATCGCCGGTGGTATTCACGAGTTCACATACTAAAAAGACGGAAGTGGTAAAAATGGAGGAAAATGTTTTTAAAAACAAGAGAGCATATATATACAGCTCGTGAGCTGAAACTAGATAAAATAAAAATAAAAATATATACATACACACACATACATACATGCGTACATACATACATACGTAAGTACGTAAATACACGCATATATACACACACGTACAAATATGGGGATGTATGTAGGTGCCTGTTTAGAAAGAGGGACATAGAAAGAAAGAGAATGGACAGTCAGATATATTCCTGTGCACACAGGTCACATGTCGGCTAACACACCATATGTATAAATAGACTACAACCGTATATACAAACGGTTTATTGTCTTCCAATCTTGTCAAAAGAGCTGCGTGTGTGTATGTATGTGCTTGTGTGTGTATGTGTGTGCGTGTAAGTGTGAATGTGTGTGTGTGTGTGTGAGAGAGAGAGAGAGTGAGTGTGTCTGCTTGTTTATGCGTGCGTGACCTACATTCCGGAGGCTGACTAACCGACTGACCTACTTTGTCACAAACTGACACTAATTATATTAAACAAAAATATGAGGCACAGCTTTTGTTTTTCTTCTCGCTACAGCTATTAGAGGCTGCTGCTGCTGCTGCTGCAGATGATGATGATGATGATAATGATAATGATAATGATAATGACGATGATGATGGTGATGATGTTGATGATCATAATGATGATGATGATGATGATGACAACGATGACGAAGACGACGACCACAACGATGACGATGACAATAATGATGAAGACGAGGAGATATTGATGAGATTCACGAAAGTATATGATAGTAAGATTGCTGGTGGTGATGGTTGGTGGTGTGACTGCATTAATGGTAGAATTGGTGTGAAATGGCATTACTGGATGTCTGCTGACAATTCTTTAGAAATTGACGATACATTGTTAGCGAATAAGCAGTCCTCCCTCCAGTATCAACCATGACTTCGCTAAAACACATATGCACACGCACACGTACACACACAAACACACACACACACACACACACACACTCACATATGTATATATACATGAATATATGCAAGAATATATACATGAACGTATGCACACACACACATTCTTACACACACATACACCTGTGCCGCATCTGCAATAGAGTGGATGAAACCATTGCCCATATCACGAACAAATGCCCTAGACTTGCCCAAAACTACTACAAGTTGTGGCGACACGATCAAGTAGAGAAAGGGCTTCATTGGAAACTGTGTGAAAAGTGGGGGTGGGGGCTAGAGAGAGGCAAGGCGTGGTATGAGGACAAACCACCGAGAGTGGCGGAGTCGGAGACTAGCAAAATCCTCTGGGATTTTCCAATCCAAACAGATCAGGTGCTAGAGCATAACAGACCGGACCCAGAGATGGTGGACAAGGTGCACCACATGTGCTATACAGTTGATGTTGCATGCTCCCTTGACCCACGAATAGTGAAGAAGGAAGGCGAAAAGATAGATAGATCTTAAGTACGAAATAGCCCGACGATGGAAAATGAGGAAGGTGAAGATAGTGTCAATTATTGTTGGGCCCTTGGGAACAGTATCTGAAGGTATCAAGAGGAATATAAAGGAAATTGGAATAGAGTGCCCAGTAGAACTGTTGCAAGAGGCTTGCCTCCTTGGCACAGTCAGAATAATCAGGAAAGTATTAGAGAGCTGTAAAGAACGGATAGCATGGAACCGTAGGCTGCAGGTAGCAAGCCCGCTCCGCATGCAAGACTCGAGGAGCTCCAATAAGCCTAAGATAAAGAGAAATACAGTAATCTCTCAGATATCGCGGGTGTTACGTTCCAACCGCCCCCTTCTCCGCGATAGGTGAAAATCCGCGAAGTTGAAACAGTACTGTACTGTACTTTTTAAAAATTATTTTAATAATTTGCATGTATTCATTTTATTGCAAATGCAAAATAGCACCACAGAGGAACCGACGCATGCTTAAATAATGAACTGCGATAGGTGAACCACGATAGGTGAACCGCGATATGGCGAGGAAGTAGTAGTAGTAGTAGTAGTAGTAGTAGTAGTAGTAGTAGTAGTAGTAGCAGCAGCAGCAGCAGTAGTAGTAGTAGTAGTAGTAGTAGTAGTAGTAGTAGTAGTAGTAGTAAAAGTTATGTAGATTCAAGCTAAATGTTGGGACCTGATTAAAGGGATCAACGCTTCGGCTTTAGGTGTGGTACGTTATGAAATGGACAAAGAAAGAACTGGTCGACATGGATAATACAACTAGGAAGATAATTGCTATGCTTGAGTGCCCTCATACTAGAAGTAACGTAACGGGGATTTACTTGCTTGGGAAAGAAGTTGGAAGAGGATTGGTTGGAATAGTGGATAGTGTCATGAAGGAATTGAAGTCCTTACATGAGAAATAGTGATGAAAGAATACTGCAGGCTGCACCGAGTGAGAAGGTAATCAGTCACAGTTAGGAAACCCACCAGGTTTCATATAATATGAGGAGTAAAAATCAACTGGAAGAGAAAGTCCTAAACGGAAAGTTTAGATGAATCTGATTTAGAATGAAGGAGATGGCTGAGATATGTTTTTTTTAAAGAAGGAAATAGGACTGATTCTTGCTGCGCAAGAACAAGCTTTACGAACCAACTCAAATCAAGTGTAGCATTGCTAAGATATCAGTGTTACATTTGGGGTGACTATGTGGAAAATCATCTGCGACAGGTGGATGCTCGTACCTGGCCCAAAAGGAGTACAAAAACGCCATGACAATGTGGCAGTGTAATTACACCGGGAATTGTTCAAGATGTATGGGTTAGAATGTTCCAACAATTGGTAAGAGCATGGCCCTAAGCATTTTCCCCGGCGAGCTAACGATTCCTCTAGCTCACCGCCGTACCAATGATATTTTTAAAGCCCTAATTCTTTCTACTATAGGCAGAACGTCCGAAATTCTGGGGAAAGCAGCCAATCGATGACATCGACATCAGCACTCAACTGGTACTTTATTTCATCGACCTCGAAAGGATGAAAACAGTAGAGAATTGAATTACAATACGTTAAAGTTAATATAGTGTCATATAAGCATGTGAGTGAGTGTGTCTGTTTATTAAAAAACTGAATCCAACCAAAAACACCTTGTTTCTCATGGAAGTATGTCAGGGAATAAATTGGCAGCAAGGAATACTTCCGAATATATAGAGAGATGCAGGCGTGGCTGTGTGGTAAGAAGTTTACTTCCCGATCTCATAGTTCAGGGTTCAGTCTCACTGCGCGTCACCTGGAACAAGCTTCTTCTAATACAGCTCAGAGCCGACCTATGTCTTGTGGGGGGATTTTGTAGACGGAAACTGAAACAAACCCGTCTCTCTCTCTCTCTCTCTCTCTCTCTCTCTTTCACTGTGTTTTGTGTGATCTCTCTCTCTCTCTATATATATATATAAGCTTGTGTGTATATAATTATATAAAGATGAGATATATACAAATATATTATTACAAACATACATGACATACACTCGGATCCACAAATACGCTCGTACGCGCGCACACACACACACAAACACACACATACACACACACACCACGCACGCACACACAAAATATATGCATGTGTGTGTGTATATATAATATATTATATGGATGTATATATATATATATATATAATAATACTCGCATAGACACAAGCGCGCGCATAGAGATAACACACGTAGACTCATACACGCACAACAAAGATAGCTATAAAATACACATAGAAATAACAAAATACGCACATATACACCATATATACACACAGCACGATACACCACATCTA
>NC_043017.1:5751197-5773697 GCF_006345805.1 Octopus sinensis | reverse complement strand
TATAAATACGTACAAATACATACATGCTTATATATAATTTAGTATGATTTAAATTGCATGGCATATAATGGATATCTAGATCTCCGTATGCATCTTTATACACAGGAAGAGAAAAGAGAATTGCTGTATAACAGACCAAATTTCCACTGATTCCCATACTTTCAAATATCACAGATTAGAGAGGAAAAAAACAAAACGGGATTGGGTTCATAAGCTATTTAACATCTTACATGTGTTTCAGTGAATATTACGGCGGGGTTATGCAATCCGGGCGAAGAAAGTATTGTAACACTTTACTTCATCAGTGATTGGTACTGAATGGTGACACTAGTCAGGTTTTGTTTATACAAGAGAAGGATAAAGATAAAAAGAAGGGGAAAACAGCTACACAAGACCACACACACATACATATTTACATGCATGCATATATATGTGTGTATATATATACTCTTTTCCTCTTTTGTTACTCTTTTACTTATTTCAGGTATTTGACTGCGCCCATGGTGGAGTACCGCGTTTTAGTCGAATAAATCGACCCCAGGACTTATTCTTTTTAAGCCTAGAACTTATTCTATCGGTCATTTTTGCCGAACTGCTAAGTTGCGGGGACGTAAAAGCACCAACATCGGTTGTCAAGCAATGGTGGGGGACACACAAATACATACTATATATATATACGACGGGCTTCTTTCATTTTCCGTCTACCAAATCAACTCACAAGGCTTTGGTCGATGCGAGGCTACAGTAGAAGTCACTTGTCCAAGGTGCCCCGCAGTGGGACTGAACCCCGAGTGGTTGGGAAGCAAGCTTCTAATCACACAGCCACCCCTGTATGTGTGTGTGTGGTGTGTGTGTGTGTGTGTGTGTGTGTGTGTGCGTGAGTGTGTGTACTGTTTTACTAGTGTATAAATTGCACTATTCTAGACTTGATTTTAACAGAAGAAAGCTTGGATCCGACTTATGCACGGAGTAAAGCTGATATCAAGTTTAAATATAAATGCAAAAGGTAACCTAGAGGTAACACTAAATTGGTGGGGAGGGTAAGTTATACATGAGTAAATACAATACTATATATATGCACATACATACACTCATATTATACACACACACACACATACATAAACCTCTGTGTGCATGTGTGTGCGCGCGCCTGTCTTTGTTAACGAAATTTTTGTCACTGACCACTCCGAGTTATTTCCGTTTACTCAGTTTTGTCTTTATCATGCAAGTTACAACAGGTTTCAAGTTTTGGCACAAGGCCAGCAGTTATGATTACATGAAAGTCAGTCCTCAACTAGTACTTATTTTATCGATCCCGTATTGGGGGGCGTGGGGGTGTATGTGTGGGGCATGGGGGGGGCTGTGTGTGTGGTGGTAGTGGGGGCGTGTGTGTGGGGCATGTGGGGTGTGTATATGGGGGGTGTCTGTGTGGGGGTACGTGTGGGGGCATGTGGAGTGCGTGTGGGGGCATGTGTGCGAGGGAGAGAGAGAAAAAGTGTATATGTTGTGCGTCTGTGTGTTTACACACACATCCATCCATCCATCCATACATACATACATACATACATACATACATTGGATAAACTTCGATTTTCAGAAAAGGAAATCAACCAACTGACTCGCATATTACAAATGCAATCTGTAAGTGGAACAACAAAAGTGCGCAAGACGTTTCTCGTATTTGAAATGTAACATTGTTTTCATTATCTACATTCCAAGGATGGAGCTTTGTATTTTTGGTAGAAACCAGTTCCTTTCTCAGTGGAAGAATTTACGTAATTAAAAAGAGAAGAGAACATGCATACATGCATACATATATACATACATACATACATACATACATAAAAAGGTGATTAATTTTGACGGACTCGTGTGTGTGTGTATTATTTTCCCATCTTCCTCTCTCTTGCTTCATCTTATATCTTCCCCAATATTTTCGTACGACAGAGATCTGCTGCTGCATTTTGTCATGTCATACTGACCTCTGAGAGTTTGGAGGTTTCATAAATGAACTCTTTATCACTCTTCTTAGCAAAACATAAAAAAATAAAAACAATATTGAGAAAATTGACATAAAAATATGACATTTTCAACAATATCTTCACTTTTCAATTTTAAAATCGACTGGATTAATGAACGGAAGTTTTTTGACGTCAGTGAAGCAATCTACAAAGCCATTTCAATCTTGAATAGGATAAAAATAAAAGGCTGTAATACCTCCCAGGCAATTTACTAAAGAAATAAAAGTATTCTATTTTTTTCCTTTCCATTTTTAGTTTAATAGCTTGAAGGAAGTCGTTTGAAGTTGAGTGTGTGTGTTTCGATTCAAGCGAAATGCAGCCAAGTGAAAAGATGTTCTGTCAACCAGAGAATGTAAAGTGAGTTATATAAATTATTGGGTCGTAGAGGTGTCACTCGAAAACCTTGACACTATGTTGTTATATGTAGGGCGGTCAGACTAGTGGAGCACATCTTTTCTTCCAGCAAGAAAACCTGTCATAGGATTTCTGTCCAACATTACAAGCAAGTGAAACATATATCAATATAGAATTGTTACCGCTGTCCACAGAGCTACATTTGAACTTCACCATAATAACTACGTTGCAATGAATAAACAAAGGAGCCTGTACATAGTCATTCGGCGTGCTAGAAATAGTACTCCTTAACGTCTTATAAAAGTCACTTTGGATAACGTTCTGAAGGACACTTTTGATGTCTTATAAAGCAGGTGTCTCCGGTCACTGGGCTGTGAATCATTTGATACCGGGCCGTACGGAAAGAAATTTTTTATTTTATTTCTATTCTATTAATTATTGCAGATTGAAGGGTGTTTTTGCATTCTATATGTAATATATATATAAGGTGCCGAGCTGGCAGAATCGTTAGCACGTCGGGTGAAATGCTTAGCAGTATTTCGTCCGTCATTACATTCTGAGTTCAAATTCCACCGAGGTCAACTTTTCATCCTTCGGGGTCGATAAAACAAGTACCAGTTGAGCACTGGAATTAATGTAATCGACTTAACTACTCCTGGTTTAGAGTACAAAAACTGCATCCGTCTGCCAAACCATGTCAAACCAGTGTAGCAGAGTAGGCACAACAAACCAGTAATGATCTCAAGCTCACATTCGAAGCATCCACCTTGAGCCGTGGTTGGTAGAGAGAATATGCTGAGGCCTTCGTCACGAAGTGGACGGAATATAAGTATGCATTATATATGTAATGTATATGCATTATATCGGATTAACTGGCAGCCTCGTTGTCGCAACTGACGGAATGCCAGTATAAGTAAAGGCATTCCATCCCATTTTCTAAGAGTGTGTGTATGTGTGTGTGCACGCATTTGTGTGTGAGTTTGTGTGTGTGTATCTGGCTGGATATATTTTTAGAATACCAAATATTCTACAAACTTTTGAATCTTTAAAACTTTTGAATCTTCAAAATCAAGCGAACGAGCCTTGTCGGGTTCGGTGAGTAAACGATGTACATTTCCCAAGATTCACAAGGAAACGGTAAAGAATATGGAGGAAGATGAAGAGTATGTGCATGTTTGTCCATTTTGGCATTACAATGTTAGCTGGCTCTAATTACGGCTATTATTGTAGTTGCAATAGCTATATGAATGTCGGCACAATGAAAGAAAAAGAATAGTGGTCAATGTGCTGGTTTAGGACTGTTGTGAGACTGTTGTAGGATCATGAAGGGTGGTTATTGTGTGGTTTCGAGGTTGACTGATGTGAGTCAGTAGTGAGGTAAAGATGGATAGTTAGTGGCGATTGTGAAATCGACTGGGTAGTGAGTGTTGATTAATATGTGGTTGCGAGACCGACTGTTGTGTGAGAGTAGTGGGTAGGTAAAGAGTCATTAATTTTGTGAGGTTGACTCGTTAAGGTCGACTTTGCCTTTCATTCCTTCTGAGTCGATAAAATAAGTACCTATTGAACACTGGGATTGATGTACTCGACTTGCACACAACCTCGAAATTGCTGGCCTTGTGCCAAAATTGAAACCAATGCTGTAAGGTTAACTGACATGAGGCAGTAATGGACTAGTGAAGACTGGTTTAATATATGGTTGTGAGGCTGACTTTATAAGACTGAGGTGTGGTAGTGAAGGATAGTCAATGCTTGCATTTGAAGTCGACTGTAGTAAGATAGTGGTAAGATAGTGAAGTGCAGTTAAAGTTTGTTATAAAGTTGACTTCTGGGTGCCACTGGTGACCGAGTTAATATTGATTCGTAGTCGCATGCTCAGAGATAGTGGTGTGGCAGTGAAGAAAACATATTGTTATTGCAGTGCTTTAAAACATAGGAACCAGATATATTGCTAATTTCTGTGGGGCTTGTGTATGCGTTTGTGTGTCGGCGCGTTCGTAGTTTGATGTCATGGCACAGACAGTGATTTAGAGAAGATAAGGCGGCGAGCTGGCAGAAACGTTAGCACGCCGGGCGAAATGCTTAGCCGTATTTCGTCTGCGTTACGTTGTGAGTTCAAATTCCATCGAGGTCGACTTTGCCTTTCATCCTTTCGGGGTCGATAAATTAAGTACCAGTTACGCACTGGGGTCGATCTAATAGACTTAATACCTATATCTGTCCTTGTTTGTCCCCTCTATGTTTAGCCCCTTGTGGGTAATAAAGAAATAAGTGATTTAGAGAAAAAATACTGATAATGTGATATTTCTGATGGAAAGCTTACAAATTTGACAAGGATATCCTGAATGTCTTTTGGTGTTTAATTATGACTCCTTACTTTCCGAGTTCAATGCTCGACGATTTCAACTTTTCCCCATTTATTCTTCCATGGTAGATAATAAATGAATTACTAGTCAAGTGCCGAGGTCAACTTAATGGTAATGATAATGAATGTAAATAATGATAATGTGATAGCATTGTTGTTATTGTTGAATTGAGGATATGCAGAAATGAGGTATATATCCTCGTCGCATGAAGAGATATGGTTGAGAAGTTGTTGGCCGGTGGTTGAGTTTGAAGAAGAGTGACCTAAAGTCACTCTAATCGGTTGTTTTTAATATTCAGGTGAGAGAGGTCCGTGGCTGAAAAAGTGGAATCTTCATATGCACAGACACCACCACTCGAAGTGAAGTTTACTTCGAGAGAGAGCGTAGCCTAGATGGCAAAGAAGATTTTAGATAAGGATCGTAAGATATGTTCTGTGAGAGGAATAGGACGTGTGGTTTGTGTGTTAGTAAGACAGGGAATGTGGGATTCGGAGTCCAAGGATGTTAGAAACGAGGAGAGAAAATTGTGTCTGTAGATATATGTGTATGTGCGTAAGTGTTTATTTGTGTATATGTGTATGCGTAGTTAAATTTAAGGTAATTTATGTAGATAAGGAGAGTGAGAGATAACCACGTGGTAATAGTCAGTCAGTCGGACAGACTTACAGACAAATAGATATAGACGTACACTGATAGAAAAGTTAGAGAGTGACCGACTAAAAAAGAAACCGATCATTAGAAAGATTGGAGGAGGATACCGAGGGGGACAGAGAGGAAGACAGAGAGAGGGGGACGGAGAGGGAGTGAGAGGAGATGAAGACACATATACAATGAAAAGGTGAAGTAGTGTGATAGTTACAAAATGAATGTGAAAGAGAGAGAGAGTGAGAGAGAGAGAGAGAGACAGAGAAGGAAAGAGAGAAAGAGAGAGAAACAGACAGACAGACACGGAGGGAGGCAGACAGAGATGAGCGCCTGATGTGTGTGACATGTTTGTAATGTGCGTGACGTATGCGTGTGATGAGTGCATGATGTGTATCTGCGTGTGTGCGTGTGTCCGAGAGAGAGAGGGAGAGGGGGGGGGAGAAAGAGAAAGAAAGAAAGGCCATGAAAGAGAGAGAGAGAAAAAAAGAGAGAGAGAGAAAGAGGAGTGTGTATGTATGTGAAATGTGTGATGAGCGCCTGATGCGTGTGACATATGTGTGTGTTATGCGGGTGTGATGTGTGCATGATGTGTATGTGTGAGAGTTAAGTGCTTAATGTTTACACGTATGCTTATGTATGTGTGCGTGTGTGTGTGCGTGTGTGTGCGTGTGTGTTCGTATGTAGAGTAGGTCAAGTGTAGCTAATGTGTAGATAGTCTGGTCAAATATTAATCGTGTGATTTTCTTTACAAAAAATGAAGAGAAAAAATATCGGAAAGATTTCCCATGATCATAGTATGTTGCTAGGAATGTATGTATGTATGTATGTATGTATGTATGTATGTATGTATGTATGTATGTATGTATGTATGTATGTATGTATGGATATATGTATGTATGTTTGTTTGTATGTTTGTTTGTTTGTATGTATGTATGCATGCATGCAAGTATGTACATATGTATTTATGTATGTATATACATATATAATTATGCATATATATATATAATATATATAATATATATATATATATATATATTCGTACGAACATTTATGATTATGCGTGTGCATATGTAATATACATAATACACTGATATATACAGACGCATATTTATACACATATATATATACGCACAAACATATTTATATACATACGTACAGTTATATACACACACACCACACATACATATATATAATATATATATATATACATATATATATATATATATCTATATATATATATATATATATATACATATACATATATATATATATAATATAATAAATATATATATATATATTTGTTGTCTGTATGTATGTACATAAGTCTGTGTGTATGTATATATGTATGTATGTATGTATGTATGTATGTATGTATGTATGTATGTATGTATGTATGCATATATGTATGTGTGTGTGAGTTTGCTATACGTAGAATCTGTCTCCGGAGCTAAGAAGAGAAGTTCACGTAATCTAACGAGAGAGACACAACAAAACAAAAAATATATAAAAAGATAATAATAAAAATAATAATGAAAAAGAAAGAAATAGATCTAAAAAGGAAAAAGAGAATAATAAATAAAAACAAGGAGAAACTGGGTGAAACATAGAGTGTGGTGGTAATAATAAATATCGATTAACTTTGATCAATAGCAGAAGATCTTTGAAGGTGTCTAGACAGGAATATGATGTAGTGATTTTACTGTTAACACACACAGATTGTGTTAAGTCATTTCACCCGACTGCTTTACACTGTCTTTACTGCTGTATGTGTATGTATATACTGCTGTGTATGTACGTGCCTGTGGGTGTTATATATATATTATATATATATATATATGTACTCATAGATATATTTATATTTATCTATGTATATATGTACATATACATACGTACATAAACAGGCACAGACACACACTTATATTGGTGTGTCTGCATGAGTGTGTGTGTTAGAGAGAAAAGGACAGACACATACAGGGAATTGGAGGAGAAATTGAAAACATGATTATAGTTTAATTTTGGTATTTCTTCATTTCTTCTTGTTTACAACCAGTGATTTTGATTTATCTTTCTATTGTGTCAACCAGTAAGTGGAACTAATGTCCAGTATTTTGTGAAAAGCAATGTTTCGAGTGTACTTGTCTCTTTTTCATGATTTGCTGCTTTAAATTTGAAGTATTCATGTCTTCATCGTGTCTCGACCGTGTTAATGTATATTTTTAATGTGAATTCAACGTTACTCGTTAGCGATTTTAGCGGTTGCAGAAGCAGTCACCAGAGCCGTTCACTCTGGTTAACAACATATGAGAAAGGAGAGCATCCCTTTCTCTCGAAGCTGGGGAGAGGAAAAATTGAATAAGTTTGACAACTACGTTCTTACTTTCCTTTGCCCCAAATTGACAGCTGAGTGAAGGTCATGTAAAACATCTAAAGTTCTTTGACCAGATCATACAAACAACACTCCGCCTAGACATAACGATACTCTCAGATTCCACAAAACCAGTTATTCGCAACCATATTTTGTCTAGGGACCCCTTTTGATTCCTATTTTACTCGGATGGACCTTCAGAGCGATTCGACGATTTAAAAAATCGTGTTAAACTTTTATGATTAAATATTAGGAATTGTATTTAAAAAATTGCAAAACTATTGCCTGTATTGTAGAAGTAGAACCAGTTTATTGCACATAAACTTTATTAACAGAATCTGATATGGATCTTATAAGGGTCATATGGGCCTCGATGGAGAACCGCTAGTTTAAGTGGAACCTTAGCGTAATCAAACTCACTGGTCACGAAGGACCTGTTAAAGTCATGCATGAGAACCACTGATGCAAAACACGTAAAGTTCCTTGATCAGATCATACAAACAGGATTCCGCCCATACATGATGACATTCTCAGATTCCACTAAACAGAAGATCATGTAGTAACTGACTAGATCATAGAAAGAGCACATGAAGGGAATCAAATGAGGGTAAGCTTCTCAAATATCAGGATCTGGTGAAACAGTGTTGAAGGGGAGGCTGGCAGTCTCGATATAATGTAAATGAAATACACTGCTGGAGGGGCATGGGTTTGCAAGGCACCTTGCAAAGTCATTTGTAGGCTTCAAACCAATGATGTAACAAAGAGACGAGAGGCGAAGACATACGTTCCATTTCTGAAGCCACAGAGAAAGTTGCTAAGTCTTTTGGACAATACAAATATAAATATAAGCAAGCAGGACTTAATATTCTACAGTATTAAGGCGGTGAGCTGGCAGAAACGTTAGCACGTCGGGGAAAATGCCTAGCGGCATTTCGTTCGTCTTTACGTTCTGAGTTCAAATGCCTCGCATCCTTTTGGCGTCGATGTAATCGACTTAACACCTTCTCCGAAATTGTTATACTTGTGAAAAAATTTGAAACCAATATTCTACAATATTCTATCTCTCAGATTAAGTAATTAACTATATAAACTCAAATATTGTATAATATAACGACTGTGTTTTGAACTATTACGGCTCATATTTTTAGCTTAATTCCAAAGTTATTAATTCCAATTGTAATTCTAAGTATTATATTCTACTATAATGTACGAGTACCTCACATCCATTGAAACACGAGTTTACTTGAACTATTTCAGGCTTAGGATGATTTTATTTCTTGTATTATATAAAAGTCTAATTATAGGATAAATTCTCATAAAAGAAAATTAATGACGTCACAAATATGCTAGCACTCTTGAAGGAAGACTTGCAAAGTCATTCGACCATTATACATCTCTCTTACTCATTCTTTCTTCTCCATCTCTCTACCTGACACATACATACATACATACATACATACATACATACATACATACATGCATGCATGCATGCATACATACATACATACATACATACATACATACATATATATATATATATATATATATATATATATATATATATGCATATATATACATATATATATACATATATATACATATATATGGGGAAGTGTGTATGTATGTATGTATGTATGTGTATGAGTGTATGCATGGATGAATATATATATATATACACATCATATATATATACATATACATATATATATACATACATACATATATATATGTATATATATATATATAATATATATATTATATATATATATATATATATATACCATAATATATACCATATATATACAATATATACCATATATATATATATATATATATAATATATATATATATATATATAAATTGTAATCTGCTGTATATAACTGTAAATAAAATAGTGGATGTGCAAATCTCCATACTCCATATTATTATTAACATATATACATATATATATATATATACACATGTATGTATATAGCCTGATACCATTTACATATATAAACATTACAATCAATACTATTTCCGTTGGGATTATGCTATTTGTGTTTGTATCATAGAGTCTTGTAATTTACCGTAATAATGACAACGGTATTGGTGAAAGCCGAAGACAGAATGATATTTCGGTTAGAAAGATGAATCTGAAAACCTACAAATCCAAGTTATTAAACCGCTAAATTATATTATTCATCTGAAACATACTGTTTTTCAATTTGTTATTTGCTGTTCATAACTACGTTTCTAATTTCTACGTTTCTCTTTCTGTTTATGAATCATAAATTCCTCAGTAATACTTTACCTTAATTTACTGGTTAAGAAACTGGACATCTCTTCTATTAATGTCGAATTTTCTCCTATTAACGTCAAATGACTTTGTCATCAGTTCGTACAGTTAACCACACATGACGTTGGCGGCAATTTGTGGCAGATACATAAATTTTTATGGAAATATTGACATGCTTTGGCTATTATATTTCAAAACCCGGTAAATATTAAAGAGATACGAGGAAATAGAAAAGAGTTATGCAAGAGCATTTAGAAGGCGGTGAAAAGAAAGCGTGGAAAATGCAGTAGTTTAAATCGTTAAATTATTGGTTTACAAATCGAATGCTCGAGGGTTCGTTCCCCATTCATCAGTGGTATGTCCATATTCAATACGTTTTCTTCCATGTGTGTTCAGTATATATTTAATAATATACTGAACACACTTCACCCGTCCATCAAATTCACGAAAGAATTCAGTTTGTTAATGAACTACCATTCCTGGATATCCACATAAAAATACAGAACTCCACAGTCACAACAGACATATTTTACAAAAAACTGACACACTCAAATATTTAAATTTATCCGTCCTCTATGTTGACAGTTTATAGTTGGGTATGGTCATACCCAACTATAAACTGCCAACTTACTCTGTCTATCCATTCTAAATAGACACTGTCCTCTAGACTTATATTTGGTAGTTGATAAAAGACTAATAAATTAAAAATGAACCACAATCCTTTACAAGCTATGACCCTAACAAACTTCATACAGTTCTAAGAAGTGTAGTATATTCTGAGTTGCATTAGTAGCAACATTGACTTTTCCCCTCTTTTTACTCTATTAGAGAATGTGAGTAAAATTATATTAATGCGTCTAACTGATTAAAAATTCTATTTATTTATGCAGCTGAGAATAGCGCTGCATTTAAATTGATACAATTATAGCATTGTTCAATTAAATGGAGCCGCTTGAAACGGTCGTACTGCACCACCTCTTGGTATCATGATGCTTATTTTGATTATATATATATATATATATATATAGATAGATAGATAGATAGATAGAAATATATAAATAGATAGATATCACGTGATCACGTGACTGACCAGGCTATCAGATCTAGTTACACGTCGCTGGTCACAATGCGCTTTTTCATTATTTTAGCCTTCAAATGACGCCACCCCGCTGCCTAGGCGAGCGAGTTCATCGAAATCGAAAAGATGTAACATCTCAAGACGGTTACAATACCAGTGATTGTAGGGGCACTTGGAATGATCAAAAAAAGAACTGAAAATTAGTTGAGAATGATCCCTGGCTTACCATCCTTACAGGAAGTGCAAAAGATTGTCTTAACTGGTGCGTCACGCATATTGAGAAGAGCATTGTCGCTGTGAATTTTCTTTCCCCGCCCTTTATTTTATTTGTTTACTTTTTATTTTCTAAATTTTTTTCCTTTTTCTGTCTGTCTCCCCCTTTTTCTCTATTACATGACTTTGTAAATGAACAATCTGGTGTGTTTATTCTAATGGCCTACCAATGTATCCAGTACATTTCTCTGCCCTAGGTGTCAGGAAGACACTCGGCGGGAAATGGAAACAGAATTGAAAGATGCTAATGAAAATAATAATAATGATGATGATGATGATGATGATGATGATGATGATGATGATGATGATACTACTACTACTACTACTACTACTACTACTAATAATAATAATAATAATAATAATAATAATGATAATAATAATAATAGAAAAATTATGAAAATCAACTCCAACGGCAAAAAGAAAAAACCCTAGTTTCTTGGTGGCAACAAATGAAATACATTATTAGAAACACAGATGAGCAAGCTTCTTATCTCGTAACAGAGTTAACCAGAAAGTAGTGCACCATCATCATGGTCTGATGAGGAAGAAAAAGTAACTCCAGGTGAAAACCTACAACAGTCAGGAAAAAGCACGAAAGCAACAAGAGGAAAAAACTTCACAACCAAAGGAGAGAGAGGGGGGAGAGATAGAGAGAAGGAGAAAGAGAGAGAGAGAGAGAGCGAGAGAGAGAGAGAGAGAGAGAGAGAGAGAGAAACAGAAAAGAAAACAGCTTAAAACAATGAAAACGGATGAGAAGAAGCAATTTCTTTAAAGCGACAATGAAATCCTTCCTCAGAAAAATTAACAAAGAAAACGAAGATGACTTAAAGATTGTAGTTCTTCGAAATCAAACAAACATTTAAGTTATGTGTGGTGCCACGGACAGAAAAAAACATAAGATTCAAAATGTAAACAACATGCAAGACATAGGTTTTTTTTGGTACAATTAAAACTAAATGTTACATCGAACATAAAAGAGAATACGACCGAGATGTCAATTTTCAACACCAAATGTTTCAAAAAAATGCTTACCTGTGCATTCACTTATACAGGTACACAATTTGAGATCTGGTTCAGCGACAGTCATGGAGTATTTTAACTCAGCCTAAATCGTAATTTTGATGCTTTATTGTTTTCTAATTATATCCTGTTTTAATTATTGTATTTCCTCGTACACAGGCGCAGGAGTGGCTGTGTTGTAAGTAGCTTGCTAACCAACCACATGGTTCCGGGTTCAGTCCCACTGCGTGGCATCTTGGGCAAGTGTCTTCTGCTATAGCCCCGGACCGACCAATGCCTTGTGAGTGGATTTGGTAGGCAGAAACTGAAAGAAGCCTGTCGTATATATGTATATATATATATATATATATGTGTGTGTGTGTGTGTGTGTGTGTGTGTGTGTGTATTTGTGTGTCTGTGTTTGTCCCCCTAGCATTGCTTGACAACCGATGCTGGTGTGTTTACGTCCCCGTCAGTTAGCGTTTCGGCAAAAGAGACCGATAGAATAAGTACTGGGCTTACAAAGAATAAGTCCCGGGGTCGATTTGCTCGACTAAAGGCGGTGCTCCAGCATGGCCGCAGTCAAACGACTGTAACAAGTAAAATATAAAAGATAAAAGATTCTTTTACATACCTTTGTACATGTATGTATGTACATATGTGTACATGTGCGTATGTTGAATGTATGGATGTATATGAATTAAATATTTTAATTCTTCCTTCCATATATTGTATAACGCTTCCCATACCGCCCTTCCGGATTTGTACTCTTGTCTTTCACACATACGGCGCCATTTTGTAGCCCCAAGCGAAAGTTTCGTAGATGTCTTCTGTATATCTTCGAATCCTTAAGGCTAATGAAGAAAATTTTACAACTACTAACTACTACTACTACTACTACTACTACACTACTACTACTACTACCACCACCACCACCACCACCACCACCACTACTGTTTGTATTATACTTATTACATTATATATATATTCTATTATGTTACATCATATTCTATGCTATTTTATCATATTCGATGATATTCAATTATATTATATTATATCACATTATATTAAGAGACAACAATTTTTGATATTGATGTTTTTTCATTTGGGGATTTTTTGAAACCCTTTTATATTTACTTAGGAACAATAGTGTTCCTAAATCCATGAATCTATTTCAAGACCATCTCGGCTCATCATCAGATTGAAAGCATGATATTGATGATGTGTTGTCATCATTATTATCATCTTGTGTGTATCTATGTGCGTGTGTGTGTGTGTACGTGTGTGTGTGTGTGTGTGTGTAAGTTTGTATGTATATGTGTGTGTGTGTGTATGTATGAATATATTTATCGATCCATCTCTCTTTTGGCTGTTCAATAACTTTGTAAATATCATTTCTTGAGACATAAGCTATCATAAAGATTAACAAAGTGTCGGGGGTTTGGGGTTGGGGGTGGGTAAGAAGTTACACAAATAAACAGAATATTATACGACTTGCCATAAACCAACATCTTAATCTCTCTCTTCTCTCTTTTTTCTTTTTCGTTCTCTCTCTTTCTTTCTCTCTCTGTACACCACACCACACATATACATAATGTTGTATGTGGTGTGTGTATATATATATCTATGTGTGTATATATTATAGATATTATTAATATATATATATATATATATGTTATATATGTTATATATATAATTTACTACTACTACTACTACTACTATATACGGTATAAAATATATATACATGTATATATATACAAAATATATGAATATATATATATATATATGCATATATATATCTATATGTATATATATATGAATATATATATATATACATATAATATATGTTTTATATATATATATATTATATATAGCTGTGTCTGTTTGTGTGTGTGTGGTGTAAAACATCATACATATCTGTCTGTCTCTGTGTGTGTGTGTCTCTCTCTCTCTCTCTCTCTCTCCTCTCTCTCTCTCTCTCTCTCTGTCTTACTCTTTCTCACTGACACTATCAATTCAGTTTTACTGACAATATTTACAGAACAACCAATACATCATGTTATTATTTTATGAGAGACGTTTCATAAAAAAGATATCAAATCACATATGTTTATGGCACCGCTTCACCACCTCACACAAAAATACAACACCTTAAGAAGCTCTCTCTCTCTCCCTCCCCTCCACCTCTTCGCCTCTTTCTCTCTCTACACACTCACACACAAACACACACACAAACACACATACTTATACATATACACACTCGCCAGCAGTTTTGGCGAGTTAATGTTGAACTTTCCTGTAATATATTCTGCTGTCGTTGCATAATGATTGAAAGTCTTATCGAAGAGGTTAAGATATGAACAGGGTTTGAATATTAAAGAAATCAATATACCCTGCCCCAATAGTAGTAGTAGTAGTAGTAGTAGTAGTAGTAGTAGTAGTAGTAGTAGTGGTGGTGGTACAAAGAAGAGAAAGAAAAATACAAGTTCACCATCAGTGGGATAAATGACAAGTATAACACACTGCACATATAAGTCAATTGTGGCAGGAAATGTAGTAAAATAAAATACAATATATAAAAAGAAACATACTTATTACTTGCGTTGCTGCTGCTCCTGCTGCTGCTACTACTACTACTACTACTACTACTACTACCTACCACTACTACCACCACCACTACCACCACCACCACCACCACTACTACTACTACTACTACTCTACTACTACTACTACTACTACTATATTGTTTCAGATTTTGGCACAAGCCCTAAAATAATGATGATGATGATGATAATGAAAATTATGGAGATAATAATAAAGATGATGATGGGAATAATAATAACGATAACAATGATAATGATGATGATGATGATGACGACGACGACGATGATGATGATAATGATGATAATAAAATGAATTTCAATATGAATAATAATAATAATGAGAACAATGCATCAATCAATAAATAAATGTTTCTTAGACACCATGTGATAAATATGGAAAGAATTTCAAAATGTCCCGGTGTTAATATCTTTCATGCACCGTGTTGCCGTAAGGGATGTTGATTCGACAGTTTTTATATGCATGCTATTGAATAGAGAATTATGACTTACAAAATGCACTCATACTTGTATATACAAATTTAGGTAGGCATGCGCATATACATATACACATAAACATATACATATCCGCAGACAAACATACAGCAGGAAAGAAAAAAAAACAAGATTTTGTTTTGAAAAGCACACAATAAATGTTTATACATACATACGTATATACATACATACATACATGCATATATACATACATACATGCATATATACATACATACATACATACATACATACATACATACATACATGCATATATACATACATGCATATATATACATACATACATACACCAATGTGTACGTGTACATACACACATGCATACTATTAGATGCATATATATAAAGGCATGTACGTATAGATATATACATATACATATCTATATTTCACACTCTCACTCTTTATATATATACATATACATATGGTAGCTGCCCCCTCGTTAACGAGTATGGCCATTGCATGAAGCTTAATCAATGTTGTTATCGTGCAATGCCTGTGCAAGAAGATTTTTTTTAAAGTGAGGAAAGGCTGTGCACTGAGTCAATCCCACTCACTAAGCAACAGCAGCCATAATCCGAAAAGAAGAACAAGTCAACATCATCGGTAACCACTGAGCCGCAGGTTTTATTTCAGAGTTATCCCAGTTACCTGAGTTACCTTCTCCTAGAATGATGCCCTAACAAAGGCTAGGAGTCCTTCACTCCCAATGGTTTAACCGCGCGATCGGGTATTCAGTCCGATTATTTCTATGGCCCCGTGCATGATACAGCCTTAAGACATTTAATGGATAGCCGTTGACTCTCAAGAGTTTTTCCGCCCTTTGACGGGTTTTGTTTTTCATCCCGCAGGGTGACCAATAAACACCCTCCTACCAAGCAACCTTGGTGGGGTTTCCGGTTTAGTCGCTGACGACCCGACCATGCAACAGGTTGTACTGGGTTACATGTTACCAGTAGCACTCGAAAGTGACTGACATATATACATATATACATATATATATATACATATATACATACATATATACGCGCGCGCACTCACACACACACACACACAGAAAGTACTTTACAACAATGCGGTTTGGGCATGTGTCAACAATTGTAGCCCGCGGCCGACCAATGTCTTGTGAATGAATTTGATAGACGGAAACTATACAGAAGCCTCTCGTATATATAAACGTGCGTGTAATTATACGTGTCGTTGGTTATGTTTCTCTTCTTCCCCACCGCTTGGCAGAGCAACTTAGCGGTTTGTCAAAACAACCGTCAGACTTGAAATATAAATACTTGGGTTCATTTCTTCGACTCAGTCTTCCAACGCAGTGTCCCCAGCAAGAACGCAATCCAATAACAGAAACAAGTAAAAGACACAACACACACACACACACAACCCATACCCATGCACGCACATTGATGCATGAATCAATTTAACATTGCAGACGTGATGAGGCAGAGATAAGTTGCAATCTGTGATGCTCATGTTATTGTTAATATCAGTGGGACAAATAAATGCAAGAAAATCAAGTTGAAATCAAGCTTAGAATATTAATTTGGCTCTCATTCGCACAACACGTCTCGTTTCACTTTCGATTTAACGCTTCCCGTCGCCTCACGCCGTCTTTCTCATTCTCTGTCTGTCTGTCTGTGTGTGTGTGTGTGTGTGTATATATATATATATATATATATATATATATAAATGCGCGCATTCATGCGCATACATATACACCAAAACATAATGTTTTTGTATATATATGTGTATGTAGGAGTGTCTGAGTGGTAAGTAGCTTGCTTACGAACCACATGGTTCCGGGTTCAGTCCCACTGTGTGGCACCTTCTGCAAGTGTCTTCTACTATAGCCTCGGGTTGACCAAAGCCTTGTGAGTGGATTTGGTAGACGGAAACTGAAAAGAAGCCCGTCGTATATATGTATATGTATGTGTGTGTGTGTGTTTGTGCGTCTGTGTCCACCCCCCCACCCCCAACATCGCTTGACAACCGATGCTGGTGTGTTTACGTCCCCGTAACTTAGCGGTTCGGCAAAAGCGACCGATAGAATAAGTACTAGGCTTACAAAGAATAAGTCCTGGGGTCGGTTTGCTCGACTAAAGGCGGTGCTCCAGCATGGCCACAGTCAAATGACTGAAACAAGTAAAAGAGTAAAAGAGAGTAAAAAGAGATTATATATATATATGCGAATATGTGCGTGCATTTGCGTGTACTTAAGCGTGTATACATACACCTTTATCGTCTTTATCAATATATTATCATAAGATATATATATATATATATTATATATATATATATATATATATATATATATATTGGGTCCTCCCATAAATCATCGGTTTTTTTCAATTGCATGCAAATTTCACCTGGAGGTAACAACAGTAACAGCAGCAACGAAAATGTTATCAACGGCATTTCGTTGTTCTTAGTATTTTCCTTGTAATTGTTATTGCTATTGTTGTCACTATTATTATTGTTGTTGTTTAACTCCTGATTAACTCTGATTGAGAAGACTTATGATCAAATTCATTACAACTACGATTATTCATATTCAGACTCAATATATCAAAAACTACATTATCCAATATCCTTTATTTCATAAAGATGGTATTGTATGATTTGAGAGAGATTTGGTTGCTATTTCTAGTAGGTAGAACGACCACGTAAAGTCCTCCCCTCGATAGCTCATGTTGTTGGTGGCGGAAATTATCTTTATGGTTATCTCAGTCGCTAATATTTCTACTTCTGGAGTAGTACTCACCACCACTTTCCCATAAAATATAAGATCTTTGTTTATCATCTCGGTAAATTCGGCAGCCATTGGAATACTGCTCGTACCTTCCACATTTTCGCTATTGTTGCTTGTCACAGCTGCTATTGTAGTAGTAGTAGTATAGTAGTAGTAGTAGTAGTAGTAGTAGTAGTAGTAGTTGTTGTTGTTTCTGCTGCTGCTGTTGCTGCTGCTGTAGGTTGCTGTTGTCGTTATTCCAGCTGCACTTATCAATAATGCATTCTCTACAGTTGTTTACACCTACACACATGTACGCATGCAGACACACACACAGACACACACACACACACACACAATAAATGCTATAAAGTCACTGCAGGAAGTCCCTCATCTCCACTTCCGCCATCTTGCTGTCGTTACCGGAAGCAGCTATTTTTCTGTTTCAACAGATCCTAACAGGAAAGAAAATAAATATTAGCAATGATGTGACGAAACAGTAGGATCTCACCAAATATGCCCCTCACGATTATCCATTTTAATTATCCATTCTAATTATTCTTTACTCATGCCGCTTCCTATCAAACAACCTCTAAAACCAGCAAAGCAGGCGTATGGGTGGGTACTCAGTGTTAATAATAAAAATAGTTTCAAATTTTGATTCAAGGCCAACAATTTTAAGGGAGCAGATTAGTCGATTACATCGGTTCCAACACTGGACTGGCATATATTATATTGACCCCGAAAGGATGTAAGACAAAATCAACTTCGGCGGAATTTGAACGCAGAACGTGAAGAACCGGAAGTAATGACGTTAAGCATTTTGTCCAGCGCTAACGGTTCAGTTATCTAGCTGCTTTAATAATAATAATAATAATAATAATAATGATAATAATAATAATAATAATAATATAATAATTATAATAAAATAATATAAAATAACAATAACAATAATATAATAACAATAATAATAATAATAATAATAATAATAATAATAATAATAATAACAATAATAATAAGAATAACAATAATAATAATAATATAATAACAATAATAATAATATAATAATATAATAATATAATAAGAATAAGATAACAATAATAATAATATAAATAATAATAATAATAATAATAATAATATAATAATAATAATAATAATATAATAATAACAATAATAATAATAATAATAACAATTAATAATAATAATAATAACAATAATAATAATAATAATAACATAATAATAATAATAATAATAACATAATAATAATAATAATAATAATAAATAATAATAATAATATAATAATAATAATAATAATAATAATAATAATAATAATAATATAAAATACAATAATAATAATAATAAATAACAATAATAATAATAATAATAATAATAATAATAATAATAATAATAATAATAATCCATAATAACATATAATAATAATAATAATAATAATAATAATAATTACAAAAATATAATAATAACAATAATAATAATAATAATACTAATAATAATAATAATAATTAATAATAATAATAATAATAATAATAATAATAATAATATACAATAAGAATAATAATAATAAATCATATAATAATAATAATAACAATAATAATAATAATAATAATAACAATAATAATAATAATAATAATAATAATAATAATAATAATAATAATAATAATAATAATAATATAATAATAATAATAATAGTGGGGGCTAAAGAGAGGCAAGACAGAGAGTGGCGGAGTCGGAGACTAGCAAAATCCTCTGGGACTTTCCAATCCAAACAGATCAGGTGCTAGAGCATAACAGACAGGACCCAGAGATGGTGGACAAGGTGCACCACATGTGCTATACAGTTGATGTTGCATGCTCCCTTGACCCACGAATAGTGAAGAAGGAAGGCGAAAAGATAGATAGATCTTAAGTACGAAATAGACCGGAGATTGAAAATGAAGAAGGTGAAGATAGTGTCAATTACTGTTGGGCTCTTGGGAACAGTATCTGAAGGTATCAAGAGGAATATAAAGGAAATTGGAATAGAGTGCCCTGTAGAACTGTTGCAAGAGGCTTGCCTCCTTAACACGGTCAGAATAATCAGGTAAGTATTAGAGAGCTGAAAAGAACGGAAAGCATGGTACCATAGCTGTAGGTAGCAAGCCCGCTCCGCATTCAAAACTCCAGGAGCTCCAACAAAACCTGTGATAAAGACAAAAAAAAATTATCCTTTCTACTAAAAGTACATATGCGCACAGACACATATATACATATTCCCACTCTATCTACGTACACATAGAAACACATACACACACACACACAAAACCACACCCACCCATTCACATAGCCACACCCACTTATTCACACACCCAAAAGACTGTCTCTCACTCTAACTTCAGACTATCTCTCACACTGTTCACTTTTCCATCTACACACACAGGCAAACACACACTCACATACACACACACACACACACACACAGCCACACCCACCCATACACACACCTGTCAATATAGATGCTAACCTCTCAGAGCGACATTAACACACACTCATACAGATCCTACCACACACACACACTCACACATACCCACAGAGTACTCATACAAACACACACAGTTACTACCACACGCACACACACCACCTACACACATACACGCAGTTACTGAAACACACTCACACGCTACCATATATACACATGACATCACACACACACACACACACACACTTCACACTCGCCTGTCTCAGAAAGCACTTTCTATTCATTCCTTCTACTTCCGGTCACCTCAGAAATGTAACCTCACATTGACTGTTGGCAATTTCTTCCCTCATTCTTCCTTCTTTCCCTTTGGAGTTTCCTGTTTTTCCTATTTCTGTAGAAGAGCTATGCTCGAAACGTAAAACAACTACTCTCTTCGTTCTCTGAGCGTCATACTAATACATTGCTTGCGCTACGTCACCACATTAGCTTGTTTTTTTTCTTTTTCTCTGTGTCTTCTTTAAATTGCTATAGTTGCGCCAACAGTGCGACTAAGTGTTCAGGAAATCCCATGTCCTTCATGACGTCCCGCAGCTTGCTGTGTCTCACACAGTTGAAGGCCTTAGAGTAGTCGATGAAACACACGTAAAGAGGGATGTTACACTCCTTAAACTTCTCGATCATCATCCTGATGTTGACTATCTGTTTCCTTGTTCCTCTGCCCTTGACGAAGCCAGCTTGTTCCTCAGCAATGACACTGCTATATTTCCGCTGCAGTCTACCTACGATGATTCGCAGCAGGATCTTGCTTGCGTGAACAATGAGGTTGATGGTTTGATGGTTAGAGCACTCGCATGGGTTGCCTTTCTTTGGTATTGGTACGAAGACTGCACGACACCAGTCGATCGGCTACTCCACGTCGTTCCAGATCTTGATACACAGTCTCCACAACAGTTCTATCCCAATATCTCCCGTCGCCTTCCATACCTCGATGGAAAGTTCATCCACGCAAGGGCTCTTCCCGTTCTTGGTATGGTACAGCGCTTGCCTCACTTCTTCTTTGAGTTGTTCTGGTTCTCTGTCTTCGGCTACAGCGAGTGCAGCGGGAAGATCTTCCTGCCTCTGTCTGTACAAATCGGTGCTGTATTTCCTCCACCTAGCTTTGATGTCCTCTTCCTATGTCAGGATGTTACCTACTTTATCGTTGATGACGTCACTACGTGGAGTCCACTTCCTCTTTCTACTCAATTCCTTCACCAAACAAAAAACAGACTTGATGTCACCTTTCTGTGACGCATCTTCCGCCTCCAGACATATCTGGTCCAGATGGTTCCTCTTGGCCTCTAGTGCCTGTCTGTTGTACTGCTTGTCAAGTTCTCTCCATTCCTGATGATTTCCACTTGCTTTTGCTTTCCTCCTATATATATATATATATATATATATATATATATATACGACGGCCTTTCAGTTTCCGTCTACGAAAACAACTCACGAGTCTTTGGTGGACCCAAGGTGTCATGCAGTGGGGCTGAATTCGGAACTATTTGGCTGGGAAGCAGGATTCTTAGGACAGAGCCATTCCTATATTCTTTATATGAAACGATATTTTTATCTTAGTTTCATTGAGCACGTTGTTGAATGCTTATAAATAAATATTCACGTTATATCTACGAAATATTTATTCCTACCTCTAATATATGCGCCTTCTTCTTCTTGCGCCCTTTTCAAAGCCTAGCCAAGCTCATGGGCCCGGTTTCAATGGCGTATGTGTTCCCCAGCTGGACGGGACGCCAGTCCATCGCAGTGTTAC
>NC_043017.1:5723697-5748697 GCF_006345805.1 Octopus sinensis | reverse complement strand
TCTTCTCCAGCCTTATTTTCCGTTTCATGTGGAAAACGAAAAAGTCGATTAGCTCGCGACTGGAGATGAACATGCCCGTTGCAATTCCTTTCACTCTCGTCTTCTATACTACCTCTTTCGCAACAGCAACAACCGAGAGAAAACAGGCTCGCTCCTCCCTATTCAGGGAGGTCGGCGGAACGATCTTAATTACAGATTCGCTCGACAGTTGTACTCTTCTCGAATGCGACAGCAGACAGACAGAGAGATTTGGTCCGCTATCAGCTTGGGTAATAAGCTCGTGTCATTGAAGTCTTTCCACTCACTACATTGTTCATGTGAGACTTTGCTATATTCGGTGCGTGTGGGTGTGTGTCTGAGTGTTTCTATGTAATATAGCGTAATGGGTGTAAAGATGTCCGTTTGCACTTTAACGTGATTATTTACCTACATTCATTAATATAACTTGATACATGTACAAGTTTACGAAAACCATATACACACATTAACTTATAAATATCTACAACGGCTAATATCTAGACAAATTTTATAAACATGAAAATTGATCCTAACAAATAGCGGCTTTTGCCTGCTATATCTCTTCTTCAATTCTCATGTTTCCCCCGTTTCATCTCTATTTCTCTACACCCACACCATGTGTGTGTGTGTGTGTGTGTGTGTGTGTGTGTGTGTGTGCGCGTGCGCGTGTGCGTGCTTGTATTATTAATAATGGAAGTCATCAGAAACATTTATTAACTATTCTGACTTGACTACGTCAAGTTTCACCTTTTAGACTTGTGTGTGTGTCTGAGTATGTGTGTGTGTGTGTGTGTGTGTGTGTGCATTTCTTTGTGTGTGTGCATATCCCTGTGCAAGTGTATATGTTTATGTGTGTCTTGATATATTTCTAAGTGTCTCCGAACATTAGTATCTTTCATCTATTATCCTTTACTTATTTCAGTCATTAGACTGTGGCCATGCTGGAGCACAGCGTCCAGCACTTTTTTGAGCCTGGCACTTACGGTGGCGGTCTCTTTTGCTGAACCACTAGATTACGGGGACCTAAACAAACCAATACCGGTTGTCAAGTGGTGTGGGGGCCCAAACACATACACACATACACGCACACACACAGACGAGATTCTTTCAGTTTCCATGTACCGAATCCACTCACAAGGCTTTGGTCGACTCGAGGTTATAGTAGAGGACACTTAGCCAAGGTGACACGTTGCGGGACTGAAGCCAGAACCATGTGGTTAGGAAGCAAACTTCTTACCACATAGCCACACCTGCGCCTATATATACAAGAGTGTTTATACAAGATTTATACAGGTACAGTCACAAATAATATTTCAGTATTACCTTGCGTATGGGATACCTTTACACATCCACCGGGGATCGTCTGGTTAAATAATCTAAATAAAGATAATAAAAATCTCTAATTCGATATCTGATTGGAGTGATTTCTCTTAACCTGCATGACTAATACACCTAACAAGAGAATGAATATCACACAATCCAAGTTTCCTCATCTACCAGATTGAGAAAATCATGGTTCCTTCATTGAAGCTGCACGAAAATCGAGTCTGTAAACCAGCATCCCTTTCTTGTAGTCATTCATCAAACATTTCTAAAATTCTTTGATGCATCTTGTAGAAGAAAGAGAGGATAGTAAGCATCACTTGGGTTGGAATTATAGGGATAACTAGAACTGATTGAAGTTAATGTCAATTTTGTGTTGGCAATTGAAGTTTGTTGTTGTTGTTGGTTAGCCCAAATCCGGTAGACCCATGATCAAAGGTTTTCCAACCATGATCAATGCTGTCTTTTATCATTAAGACCTGGGATATCAAGGACTATGTTATTCAATGTGACTTTTCATTTGTATGATAAGAAAGATGGATTTGAGAGAGATTTGGCTGATATTGCTAGCAGCATGTGCGATCACATAGACGCTCCGCTATTGGCTCTGTTAACTAAAGGAATAATAATTGGTTTCAAATTTTGGCACAAGGCTTGCAATTTCTGGGGAGGACTAAGTCGATTACGTTGAACCTAGTGCACAATTGGTCCTTATTTTATCGACCCCAGAAGGATTAAAAGTCGACCTCGGCGGAGTTTGACTCAGAAAGTAAAGATGGACGAAGTGGCGCTAAGCATTTTGCCTGGCGTGCTAACGATCCTGCCATCTCGCCGCCTGACAAGTAAAGGAACAATTATTAGTAGGTTTAACCAGAGGTTTTGGCATTTACTGGTAAAATATCAGAGGTAAGTGCTTGTTTGGTTTCCTTGGTCATTCTGAGAATGACGTGAATATCATTGAATTCACACAATCTCACACAGACCCCACATTTTTTTTTTGTACTTAATGGGTCTGGAAGAAGAGGCATTACATATGACTTTTGTAGGTCCTTCGTGACCAGTGGGTTTGATTACGTTAAGGTTTCATTTAAACCAGCGGTTCTCAACCGAGATCCGCATGGCCCTTGAGTGTCCATGTAAGATTTTGCTGTCAAAGTTTATGTGCAATAAACTGGTTATACTTCTTCAATACACAAATTATTTAAACGACATTTTATACAACTCCTAATAATATTTAATAATGAAAATATGATAGGTTTTTCTAAAACGCTGAATGGGTATGAGGGTCCAGTAGAGTAAAATTGAAATTCAAGGGGTCTATAGGTAAAAATGGTTGAGAAACATTGGTTTAAACTATTGCTCGTCAGCTACTCCAGGAGAGATTCCAAAGGAACTATATTGTAGTGCAGAAGGACTGTGCAAAATAGTTAGTTAGGGATCAAAAGAGTCGGATGTTTCAAGAGTGGAGGGATGTGTAAAAACGAGTGGGTTGGTGGTGCCTGAGTAACAGGAATATGCGACCAGGGCTGAGAAGCAGAAGCCATTATAGTAGCGATTGAAAAAAAAAAAAACCAACAGAAGGCAGCATGCTTGTGGATCGCGTCCGTAAGTAATTAATACCAATTAGTCGAGTGACCCTTCTCTGGATGCGTCCAGAGTGTTTATATGCATTGTAGCAACATCGTCCGAAATGTAGGATCAGTATTTCATAAGAGGGTCTCACTTAAGTCTTGTACAGTGTCAGCAGGCTGTTTGGAGATGAACTATTTTCTGGCGTAGAAGAGAAGAACCAGCTTTTCGGATGTAATTTTAACTATGCTAAGGACACGCTTTTGCTTGAAGAAGAGAGAGAGGGGGAGAGAGAATGAGTGAGTGAGTGAGTGAGTGACAGATTCATGGTGTTGCAGAATGTCATTCTAAATGGTTGTCTCCATTACCTTAGAGATCAGAGAGGTGAGAACGATAGGACCATAGTTGGCTGGATCAGAGGGGAACGAGACATACTAAGGTACGTTTCCGGATATCAGGGAATATCTCCTGATGCACGAGAGCATGAGATTGAAGATTTTTGTTTGGTAGAAGCGAAAGTTCTGGGGCGTAACGCTTGAGTGTGATAGAAAGGATATTGTCAAGACTGGAGGGCTTTTTGTGTGAAGCAACTGTTGAGATTTCCGTATTTTGACATCTGTGTAAGCAGGTTGGGGAGTCTGGGGGAGTGGAAAGTGGTATTTGTGGTGATTGGCCAAGTATGTATAGTGTGGAGTTGGATGCAAAAAGGGCAGTGGACGTGGAGGCTTTCTCCATATAGGTACCACTAGCAGAGCATCACTGTTTATAATAAGAGAAAAGGTATTTGAAAAAAAAAACGGATAAATCTCCGACTTGGGTCATATAAATTCATAAGGCCAGTTTTCCGGTTTCTGTGGCGTATATGTCAGCTGAGTGGACTGGAGCAACATGATATGAAGCGTTTTGCTCAAGAACACGATGCATTGCCAGTCCAGAAATTGAAACCACAATCTTACGCTCATAAGTCCAATACACTAACCCCTAAGCTACAAACCTTAGCAGAAGATGAAAAAAAGACTCCACAAAGTTGGTGGACATTGTTTTCTTAAGGGACCAAAAGAATCCATTGCAGTTTGGGAGGCAGAAAAGCTTACGGACCGTGTGATGAACGAAGGCGTCCCTTGTGCACTGGCTTACAAGAGTTGCGCCACCGGGAGAATGCCTCCTAGTTGTAGTGCAGTTACGAGTAAACCACTTATAAGACTTGAGTCATTGAAGTTTTGTCGTGTGGAGAATGTGAAGACATACCGAAAACGATACTTCTAGTGACCTGCCTGGCTGTTTCTGGTAGCTTCCAGAGAGAAAAAGAAGCTGAGTGTAGTATATGATTGTGTGTTGGACAGTTGCAACGAAGCAGTGGTCGGGATGTGCAGAGACGGACATAGCTGGATAGGGACAGGGTGTAAATGTGAGGAGGAGCGTAAGGTGTTTTGGGTGAATTTTATATGAAACCATTAATCAGCGAGTTTTGATTCTTGTAAAATGAATAAGGCAGAGCTTATTTTCTGCAGATAATCTGCACTAAAAGTGCATGCAATAAGAAAGAAACTAAGCGATGAAAAGGAAATCCTAGAAAATATTTTAAATACAAATTAAATCAAAAGAAATGAGATTAACAGGTGTTTAAATTAAGAAGATATCTTTTCTCTCCTTTTCCTCTATGTCAGTCCTCCTCCCCTTCCTTCTCTTTTTCTTCCCTGCTTATCTGTCTACGTGCACCATCATTTGAAATTCTTTTTCTTTTCTCTAATTTATATTGGAAGTTGGGGGAAAATATCTGAAAACTCTTTAGTAAGCAGCCATTGACTAGTACAACATGTCGTCAGGTGACAACTAGAAACTCTATGATGACAAATTTATCAATATGGCGGCGATAAAAACACCGAAAGGAAATATTAGCATAAAAGTTGACGATAATAATAATAATAATAATAATAATAATAATAATAATAATAATGATAATGATGATGATGATGATGAGGAAGAGGAGGAGGAGGAGAAGAAGAAGAAGAAGAAGAAGAAGAAGAAGAAAAAGAAGAAGAAGAGGAGGGGGAGGAAGAAGAAAAAGGAGGAGGAGGGGTAAGAATGAAAAGGGGAGAAGGAAAATGAAGAGAGGAAGAAGAGGAGAAGAATGAGAATGCAAAATATTAATTCTGTACTAAGGATTTGTCAAATTCGTGCAATGCAAAATAAGACATCATTGATGTAAAAAAAAAAAAGAAAATTGAAACATACACAGACATAACAACAAATACACACATACAAATACACGCACACACATTAAAATACACACAGACATACAAACAAACATGCACACATTCCCTCACAAACACATACACGCGCGCGCACATGCTCATCATTTACGAGTAAAAGCGGGGAAGTGTTAGCTAGAAAGCTAGTGGAAAGAACAGAAAGTGAAAGTAGACAGGAAGAAAAGAGAACCTCGAGAAGATGGAGAATGAAAGGAAGGTTTCTCAGCAGTAAAAATAAAAATTAACTTTTCAACTTGTAAAATCACGAAAAGCATATGTTTTTGTTGTCGCCCCGATAATTCTAAAATAGATTTCGAAAAACGAAATAAACGTGGAAAGTAAAAGTTGAAAAGTTAAATTAGAAAAAGCAGAGTTAAAAGATTTCTCATTATCTTCTGTAAAACTCAATCCCGATATTGTTCTTTGTTATCTTTACTTATTGTTTACTCAGGAATCTAGGCTAAAGTTGATCCATTTGTGTGTGTGTATGTGTGTGTGTGTGAAAGAGAGAGAGAGAGAGAGAGAGAGAGAGAGAGAGAGAGAAAGAGAGTGAGAGCGGGGAGAAAGAGAGATTGTGAGTGTGAGATCTTGTGTATAAGTGTCTGTGTTGAGTGTATATGAGTGTATGCATAAGACATACATACGCCATGATAAGCGTGCACACACACACACAGACATACACACAAACACAAACACGCACAAACACACACACGTAAAACATGCATACATATATATATGTATGTATGTGTGTATATATATATATATATTATATATATATATATATATATATATTGAGAGAGCGAGACAGACAGAAAGAAAGAGAGAGAGAAATAGAGATACCTATACGTATACAAATACACATATATACATAAGTACAAATATACATATGTATAGAGATGATATACATTCACACATACACATATACATAACTACGAACGTATATGTATGTATATATATATATACACACATACACACATATATATATGTTTCTATATATGTATATATATATGTATGTATATATGTATGTATGTATACACATATTTATAGAAGGCAATAGATAGATAGATAGATAGATAGATAGATAGATAGATAGATAGATAGATAGATAGATAGATAGATAGATAGATAGATAGATAGGCAGACACATAGGCTGGCGGGCATACAGTCAAGGAAGCAGACAGGCAGATAGAAAAACTGACAGACATGCAAATAGAGAGACAAACACATAGATTATATCAGGAGAGTTATCTACGCCTATGTTACTGTAGCTAGCTTTGTCATCTGTCATCTCATATTTGCTGTGTAACACCGCTCATTCCGCAATAACGTTACATGCTACAGACAACAAAATGCATACCATTACAACTCCACACATTATACGTTATCTAACTTTATAAAATCAGATGATGGTCTAAGTGCAGTCAGATGATGGTCTAAGTGGCCAGAACTTCGAAGTCACTGTCAAAAATATTGTTGTTTAAGAAGAAATCAGAACCTATATTTCACTACCCTTACCAAAATGATGCACACACACACACACACACACACACAAATACGTGGATATGTATTTATGCATGTATGTATGTGTTTCATATCATTATAAATGCATGCATTCTGCATCGTACAATAATAAGGGCCAGTACTCAGTTTATGGTGCGTAGTGAAGTGTGAAATATATCCTATAAGTTATCAGCCCAAATTCTCATGTATTTGGTGTTTTGTTTCTTAAAAACACAGTCGTCTGCGTACCCTCAGGTCAAGATGAGTGCAGATTTACGTGGGAATATTACCAGTGAGATGGGTCGACACGAAAAACATAGGCGCAAGAGTGGCTGTGTAGTATGTAGCTTGCTTACCAACATCATGGTTTAGGGTTCAGTCCCAATGCGTGGCACCTTGGGCAAGTGCCATCTACTATGGCTTCGGACTGACCAAAGCCTTGTGAGTGGATTTGGTAGACGGAAAATGAAAGAAGCTTGTCGTGTATGTGTGTGAGTATACATTTGTATATATATATATATATATGTATATGCTTGTGTGTCTGTGTTTTTTCTCCTACCATCGCTTGACAACCGATGTTGGTGCGTTTACGACCTCGTAACTTAGCGGTTCCGAAAGGATGAAAGGCAAAGTCGACCTCGGCGGAATTTGAACTCAGAACGTAGCGGCAGACGAAATACCGCTAAGCATTTCGTCCCGCGTGCTAACGTTTCTGACAGCTCGCCGCCTTTGAACGTGTTAATATTGAACTACAAAAGTGGCTGTTTGAGGCAAACTCGACATTTGACTACCGTGCATCTATTGAACAGTTATTATATTTCCACCTGAATGATGAGCATGATTTACTGAGAAGTCGTCCTTGCCATTTTTATGTGTAGGTGTAATACCGAAACCTGAACATTGTAGGTGAGAAAATTTCATACCTTATAGTGACACTCTTGCACTCACTTATATAAATCTGGTGAGATATGATTTTCAAAAGTGGGGTATAAGGGCGAGCAAGATTGCTAAAGTACGGAAAATTTCTTCATCAGGAAAAGTGGATGAAAATCTGGAGAGATTTGATTCTCAAAAGTAAATTACTAGGGTGAGCCGGGCTGTCACTTTATAGAAAACCTTCATTAGGATCACACTACTTCGAACGGAGCATGTTCCTCGTATAACATTTGAAAAACAGCGCGAGCAGATCCTCATTGATAATGAAAACAAGGTCGACTTCCTCTATATTATAAGGCCACTGTAAAGAGAATTCAAAAGGAAATGGAAAACGGAAATACTGTCGCCCTTCAAATAAAGGCAATGGTTAAATACTTATGGAGGGATCGCCATCACTAGTGTTCGACGAAAGAGAGAAAGAGGGGCGGAAGGAAATAGCGAGAGGGAAGGAAAAGAGAGAAGGGAAGGAGGAGATAGGGAGGGGAGGAGAGAGGGAAGGAAGGGGGGAGGGTGAGATAGTGGGAGAGAATCGTAAAAGGAGATTGACTCGGTTAGATCCCGTGGATCAGGGCTGAGCAACAAGGAAGGACATTACATAATGTAGTGCATGATTTATTCAAAGGAAAGAGATGTCCATTGCTGGAGTCTATTTGATCGTACGCCTCCTGGATCAAGGCTAACTTGGGAGTAAACAGCAACAATAGCAAACAGTAATAACTCATTCAGTTTGATATAGTTTTAGCTGGGGAAACTTGTGAAAACATACACTCTGTCTCTGCCTCTGTCTGTCTGTCTGTCTGTCTCTCTTTCCTTCTCCCAAAACATACATTTTCTCCCCTCTCTTTCTGTCGTCTGAGTCACTATCTATGTATACATCTTTTTATCTGTCTCCATCTTTTCTCTAACTCATTTACTCTCCCATTTACTGTATTTAAGAGTAATCAGAATAAAGAAGTATAGGAAGAGGGGAAAATAAAAGAACTAGAGTGAAACCAAAAGAAACTGACAGGGAGGGGGTGGGGGTGGCGGGAATTAGTTGAGAGAGTAAGAGCTGAAATGTTGAACAGGGGTGGATAGAAGTGTGGTAAAGAGTGAGCGAGAAAAACAGAGAGAGAGAGAGAGTGGGGGGATAATACTGTAGATCGTGAAACAAAAAAGTTAAAAAAAGAAACTTTTAAATAAAAGAGCTATAACCAAGAGTGGAAAAAAAAACAGAAAATAAAAGAAGAAAGAAAGAAAGAAACAAACAAACAAACAAAAAATAAAGAAAATGTATAAAATATTATCAGTGTAGGAATGATTTTTCTTCAGTTACATCACGAAATCAATGATGATGATGATGATGATGATGATGATGATGATCGTGAGGAGGAGGAGGATGAAGTTGATGTTGCTGCTGCTGTTGTTGTTGTTGTTGTTATTATTATTATTATTATTATTATTATTATTATTATTATTATTATTATTACTACTACTATCATTATTATTATTTTTTTATTACTATTACTATTATTATTATTATTATTATTATTATTATTATTACTACTACTACTACTATTATTATTATTATTATTATTATTAGTATTATTACTATTACTATTATTATTATTATTATTATTATTATTATATTATTATTATTATTATTATTATTATTATTATTACTACTATCATTATTATTATTTTTTTTATTACTATTACTATTATTATTATTATTATTATTATTATTATTTTATTATTATTATTATTATTATTATCATTATTATTATTATTTTTATTTTTATTTTTAATACCCTAGTAAATCTGCATTATCTGTGAAGATTAAACCAAAATATCTCACAGGTTTTCTTCAGGAAAAAAATAAAAAATGAAGAAAAGCAAATCAAGCAACACTTACTTCCTTCCCCAATGAAAGAGAGATGCCTGAGACAGGGGTGGAGTTTGTGGCCGACATCTTATTTACACACATATGCATAATTTAAAAGATCTTTATAAAATCGCACACATTAACACGCAAAAGTATGAAAAAAGCTCACAAATACCCGCACACATTAACATTCTTAAATACATACACGTGTGCGTATGTATACATTTATCTCTCTCATTACACATCCACACACACATATTAGGCTGTGGCGTGGCTGTGTGGTAAGAAGCTTGCTTCCCAAGCACATGGTTCCGGGTTCAGTCCCACTGCGTGGCACCATGAGCAGGCGTCTTCTACTATAGCTTCGGGCTGACCAAAGTCTTGTGAGAGGATTTGGTAGACGGAAACTAAAAGAAGCCTGTCCTATATATACATACATACGCACGCGCACGCACACACACACACACACACACACACACACACACACACACATTAGGCGGTGGCGTGGCTGTGTGGTAAGAAGCTTGCTTCCCAAGCACATGGTTCCGGGTTCAGTCCCACTGCGTGGCACCATGAGCAAGCGTTTTCTACTATAGCTTCGGGCTGACCAAAGCCTTGTGAGAGGATTTGGTAGACGGAAACTAAAAGAAGCCTGTCCTATATATACATACATACGCACGCGCACGCACGCACACACACACACACACATTAGGCGGTGGCGTGGCTGTGTGGTAAGAAGCTTGCTTCCCAAGCACATGGTTCCGGGTTCAGTCCCACTGCGTGGCACCATGAGCAAGCGTTTTCTACTATAGCTTCGGGCTGACCAAAGCCTTGTGAGTGGATTTGGTAGACGGAAACTAAAAGAAGCCTGTCCTATATATACATACATACGCACACACACATACACACACACACACACAAACGATCGTGTTTTGTGTCTGTGTTTGTCCCCTCCCACTATCGCTCGACAACCGATGTTGGTGCGTTTACGCCCTCGCAAAAGTGCCGATAGAATAAGTACTAGCTTTACAAGGAATAAGTCTTGGGGCTGATTTGTTCGACTATAACCCTTTAAGTTGGAGTTCCAGCATGGCCGCAGTCAAATGACTGAAGCAAGCAAGAGAATAAAAGAATATATATATATATAAACACACACACATGCGGGCATACATACATACGGATGCCTTGTTAGAACACCGTATACTGCAATATTAAGTCTTGAGGGAACCACTGTTATAGGCACATAGGAACTTGGTGCATAAAAACACACACATAAGATCGTGCTTTTATGGTCTAAGCGTCTGTAAGAGAAGTTCTCTCAATGCTAATAATGCAATATTGGGAGTTCTAATAAGGCATCCATGGTAAGTTGGATATAAAGATTACCTTCTGGGATTAATACTGCTTCCGTCACTAATGATAATAATAATAATAATAATAATAATAATAATAATAATAATATAATAATAATAATAATAATATAATAATAATAATAATAATAATAATAATAATAATAATATATTATATATATATATATATATATATATATGTATATGTAAGTGGTGTGTATGTAAGTATGTATACACACCCACTATACACCAATTCATTTTTCGTGTTAGATGTTTTGATCACAATATCGCTTCAATTTGAGGCAAATGGCTTTTAGTAACTGAGATATATCTTATGTCTCAGATCTTGACTTTAATACACGTTTTAGCGTGTGATATATATATATATATATAAGTATATATATTCATACATTTTTATACACACAGACAGTTATTAATCTTCCGCTGATATAATCAAGTATGAAAGTGAAACAGTAGAAATCGAGGCATCTAGTAGATAGTTATGTGTCGGCAAATATTAAGTGTAAAAAGTTTACAAAGTGGAATAAATTATGTTGCCGCAGGGAAAGAGGAGACGTCAAAAGTTTCTAACAGGATCCTTCGTCGAAGGGTGATTAAAATGTATGTATTTACGAAAGTAGTATGAATGTATGTATGTATATATGTATGTATGTATGTATGTATGTATGTATGTATGTATGTGTATGTATGTATGTATGTATGTATGCATGTATGTATGTATGTATGTATGAAAGTATGTATGTATGCATGCGTGTATGTATGTATGTAAGTATGTATGTATGTATGTATGCATGCGTGTATGTATACATGCATGCATGTATGTTTGCACGTATGTATGTACGTATGTATGTGTGTATATATCTTTATGATCATATATATCATAATATATATATTATATATATTATATATATATATATATATAATATATATATATATATATATATATATATATGTACATGTACACACACAGATACAGACGTATCCACACATAGACACACACACACTCACACAGACACACATATACACACAGGCACATACATACACACACGCGTGCACGCGCGAGCAGCAAGTTCAGGGTGAACAGAATGAAATGGCGCAACCCAGCTCAACCCTCCCAGCCCAGCCCTCCATAAAGCAGGAATGTAAAAGTCAAAATAGAACCTTATTCTCATGACTAGATAAATGCTTCTCAGTCACAGATAAGTTTAGCACACTCTTCAACTAAAGCGATGTCAAAATCAGTTGATTCGGTCTGGACCCCATCGCTCCAGAGGGCTTAAAACATCATCGTAAACCCATAAGCAAACAATCTCTACCTTCCCATCTCTCGCCTTTACGGCAAATTTCGAATTTTCTGATCCATCCAATACTATCCATTCAGTGGATTATATCTCCTTAAGGTGGTAATATACTGAGACCCTATACTTTGGTATAAACAGATATTATATCGAACTCACAAAGGGCACCTACAAGAGTAAATACAGTCAGTGTTTTGGTTACAGAGATGGGCGCAATTTTCTATTAATACGTTGAGAACTATTATGTATATATGTATGTGTGTAAATATATATGCGTATGTATGTATATATATATATATAAAACAGACATCCTGTCCGTTTGTGTGTTTGTTTGTCTTCCAAAATGAAAGTAAACGGTTCAATGGAAACTATTATGCTTTTTCTTCTTATTTTATCTTTTATCTTTTTCTTCTTATCTTACCTTATCTTATATCTTATATATATATATATATATATATATATATATATATATAATATTATATGCGCGTGTGTGTGTGTGTGTGTGTGGTGTTATACTAGTGGAGATACCCGGTATTACTCGGGATTAAAATGGCATAGTTGGTATATAATATATTACAGTTATGTTGGAACAGGTGATATGGGAAAGCGCAGCATTGACAACAAAACATTTGTGGAGTAAATGCTGGACTAATTCGACTAAGCAACATGCTATGCGTTTGTTTGGAGTGTTTCAGGCCCTAACCTGTCATGGAAAATTGGAGGTGGGGGGTTATGTGATTTTTGAACGCACCGAAAAGCTGTCAGTGGATATACTCTCCAGGCGGCGCTGTGTATAACACGGCCCATCATCTGAAATTTTGACACTTATGTAGGTAGGTAGATAGGTATAAAATTAAAGAAAAAAAATAATTGTATATTTCTTAATTATGCTAGTTAAATCGGTTAAGTCAAGTGTTCATTAAACTTAATTGTACGGCCATTTTACCACCAACCTCCCTTTTTACGTCTTTCCTTTTTTCTATTTAATTCATGTTAATAATCACTACAGTATTCTTGTATCGACTCCTGTTCTGTGATTCTTACCAACCAGTAATTACTTATTTCCTTGTTGCCAACCAATGTCTAGTCACACATTTTAGGGTATTATCGATATTTTCTTGGCCGCACATTTTCTCATCGATATTTGATCTATTTATAACGCCCACCATTATAATCAATCTTCTTCTGTTCCATCATCCATCGGAATCTTCCACCCAGATCCACCAATGAAAACCACAGCCCGCTAGATTAATGTTAGATAACAACTGCAACCGTTTAGTAGCGTGGTGGGTAGCGATAGAATACAGAACCTCAGTAATATATTAATACAATTAGGGTTGCTACAATATAGAATCTTAGCAATTTATTTGCACAAAGAGGATATATTGTGCCTTTTCATGAGACATGATGCAGTACCCAGAACAGCCTTGAAGACACTGGCGAAGAAAAAATAACAACGATGAATAAACTGAAACCGATGAATAAGAAAAAAAATGATGGTAGAATCTGGAGATTAAACAGTAACTAAACAGTTTATATTATTGCTTGGTAAAGCGAAATAAACTATAATTTATTGTAGAAACCAGCTGCCTACATGGCATCAGTTTGATAAAAACAGATACCGAAGAAGAAGAAGGCGTCAATGAACCGCTGTGAAGAGTTTGTAAATTCAGTAACTAAAATATTCTTTCAGTGGAAATTAGTTATATTAGAGTTGTAGGTGATGTAACAAGTTTGCTAAATCAGTAATTACGCTGGAGATTTATTACGATAAAAATTGAATTTTAAAGAGTGAATAATTTCATGAAGAAAAGCGCTGAAAGGCAAGATTTAGTTTCTTTACAACCTTGCTACTAGGTAACTGGTTAAAATGTACTCTAAATCTCCAAATCAGAAGTAACATACAGTCATATCTGTATATTCACATGCCTATATAGTTGATGTCTAAATTTAAACCAGAAGAACCTTGTTTCTACTTTGGAGACAGGCACTTTATATATTGGTGATAAATTTGAAAAGCAAACCAGAAAAAAACCACATACATACATTCATATATATGCATTCATGTATACATGCATTCGTACGAATGCATAAAAGAAAAATTAAGAACTGTTATAGAGGTTATGTTGCTTTCTAAATGTGAAGATTTCCTTAAAAATCAGTGAAAAGGAGACTATTTATGGACAACTGCTTCCCAACATACAACTTTTCTGCTTTAGTAAATTTACACTTGTACCCATAACTGTCGGTGCACTTGGCTATCGCGGAAACTGGTGTTTTCAGGCAAAGAGAGTGACCAGGTAAAACAAATTTTGCAAATACAATATGTAGGTGAAAGAGTAAATATCTGTAAAACTTTTATAAAATTCAAGATGTGATATACCACAGTTGTTTTTATCAAAATTCCAACGAAGTTTTATTTCGTTGTTAGAAACCAGATCTTTCTTGTACGAAAAATTTAAATTACTAAAATGACAATTAAGCATATATGCTTCTAGCCAAAAGTCAAGATATTGCATAATCGCTAAAAAAACGTTTTGTAAGCAAGATTGAGCGGGGAACGAAGAATGTAACACTTTGGGTCCTTGCTCGTTGGCAAGATAACATACATTATTTAATTAGCGACAAGTGTATAAATTGGTAAAAACTTTAGAGATTGAGTGGTATTCATGCATTACTCTGTGACATAAGAGGCTTGATTCAATTTGTTAGTAAAATTCGTTGCAGAGTCCAGCCTTCTGATTTATAGCTGTAAGTAATGTTATATGCATATATAATTCCACAGACGATATATGTGTGTTTGTATGTGTGTGTATGTGCGTGTGTGTGTGTATGCGTGTATACATACGCATATATATGTCCATGTATGTATAAAGTATATATACGTATATTATATGTTGATATTCATATACACATATATACACATATATGGGTGTGAGTGTATGGACATATATCTATGTGTATGTGTATGTAAATTAAATGTCTGTGTTTGTGACTATATCTACACGCGCATTGTGAGTTTGTGTGTGTATATACATGTGTGTCTACGTGTTTTTATGTGTCTGCTTGAATGTGTGTATGAGTGTGAGTGTGTGCCTGTATGTGCACAGGCGCTCACCATGATAAAGTATTCTTTCTGTACAAGAACTACAAGGAACATCATAACCGTTAATATCATTGAAGATTTATCAATTAGATCTCAGTCATTACAGATAAGATATGAAGTAGAATAGATGTCTTCATCTATCATTGCTCACAAAACCGTCATTTTCTTCCAGAATTTCTGAAGAACTAATTCACATACGATAAACATCAAGCCTGTTTTTGTTCTATTCAAACATTACATCATATAATGTTCTTATTCTTATATTCTTGTATCCTTTTTAAATACAATCTGAACCCATCAAATGGAAGGAGGAAATACTGAATAGGGTTGGCTGGATGTAATAAAAAAAATTAATAAGTTAAATAAAATAACAAAAACAAAGTAGAACCGAGAGAAAATGGTAAATGTCTGTCCTTGTGTGCGATCGTGTGTGCATATACGTATGTATGTATGTATGTATGTATGTATGTATGTATGTATGTAGTATGTATGTATGTATGTATGTATGTATGAATGTATTTATATATAAGATATATATAAGATATATATATATATAATATATATATATATATATATATATATAATAATATATATATATTATATATATAATATTATATATCTATATATATATATATATATAGTCAAAGATCCTTATAGCCACAAAATGCACAGATCTGTGGACTGACAGGGGAGATAACCAACCTACAGTGAGCGAGGGTACTATATTGATAAGCCAAATTCGTTTGTCAGTACATAAAACTGTGCTTTTGTGGCTTTAAGGTTCTTTGACTCTTGTTTTTCGCAATGTAGTGTTATCTTGCACTCTCAGTCACTAATATTGTAACTAAATGTTTCTTGTTATAATGTAAACGAGTGCGAGACACATTCTTGTTTTTGTCTACGCGCACGTCTGTTGATGTGTGTGTGTGCGCATGTACTTATTATATATATATATATATAATATATATATTATATATATTAAATTTATATAATATATTATATATATAAAATAGTAAAGAGTGAAAAAACGACAGAAGGCTTAAATGTTAAAAAATATATATATTGCGTCAATATGTCTGAAGAATATTAGAAAATTAAAAAAAAAAATTTTTTTTCTCTTTTATAATGACATAATTTTTAAAGAAAGACCGGTTTCGCATTTAGCTTTTCAAATTTCTTGTGACGTTGTGTTTATGTTGAATAGAGTTATCCTTGTGTTTATGCTCCGGAGAGTTCTGAATAAGGGAAGGTAGTGGGTGATTTCTTCCGGTGTAAGGGAGTGGAATGAAAACACAGATAAACTCCTAAAATTTAAAAACCTATTGAACGGCATAAACCCAAATATACAGTTCACAATGGAATACAACCAAAAGGAGCTCCCGTTCTTGGATATACTAATTAAAAAAATTAACCTTTAAAATAGAAACAGACATTTTTTACAAAGCCACAGACGCCAAACATACTTCTCTTTAATTCATGCCACCCAAGGACACACTAAAAAAAAAATCCCCTTCAACCTTGCAAGAAGGATATGCACAATAGTGTCAGAACAAAATACCGGAACTTTAGACTGCAAGAACTCAAAAAAACCCTAATTGACAGACATTACCAGCTCAACTCATAGAGGATGGGATCAGACGTGCACAGAAATCAACATAGAAACTTTAAGAAAAGTTCAACACAACAACACACCTTCCCCGAAAATACTACCTTACATATCTACATACAACTCCAGAAACAAAGAAGCCTTCACCATCATCACCCAGAATTTACCAATACTTCATAAAAACACCAAATTAAAGGAAATTCTAAACATACACCAAAATCATAAAAGCTACAAACGCCTAAATCACTTAAAATGATTCTCACAAAGGCAAAATTGTCTTCTGAAATTACGATGCAAAAGTAAACAATGTGGTAGATCGAACTGTGCACATGTCCTAACCTGCTAGAAGGATCAGAATTCCTCTTTAAAGAGGGACAGAAATTCAAGATCAAATCTAACTTTACTTGTGCCTCTGAAAACATAATTTATGTCATAAAATGCTCGGGCTGCCACCAAGACTACGTGGGTTCCACGGGACTATCACTCAGACGTAGATGCACACTGCATCGACAACAGATTGCATTCCCAGAATATAGAATGATACCTTTTAGTGAGCAGATTGAGAAATGCGCAAAGCAACTACTACCACAATTTTTAATCTTTCCATTTTACCAATGTGCTTTCGGATCATCAACACAAATTAGACTAAACAAGGAAACATTCTTCATTGAAAAGTACAAGCCCAGACTCAACCATCCGAACATACTGATACAGAGAAATTCACATTAAGGGAAAGGAAAAAAAAATTTTAAGCGATTATCTCCCTTACACCGGAAGAAATCACCCACTACCTTCCCTTATTCAGAACTCTCCGGAGCATAAACACAAGGATAACTCTATTCAACATAAACACAACGTCACAAGAAATTTGAAAAGCTAAATGCGAAACCGGTCTTTCTTTAAAAATTGTCATTATAAAAGAGAAAAAAAAATTTTTTTTTTTAATTTTCTAATATTCTCCAGACATATTGACGCAAATATATATATTTTTTAACATTTAAGCCTTCTGTCGTTTTTTCACTCTTTACTATTTTTTATATATTCACCCACGTGCTTTCACAAACCAACTTTCTTATCTATATATATATATATATATATATTTATTTATTTATTTATCACGTGATCACGTGACCGACCAGGCTATTAGATGTTGCTACACATCGCTGGTCACAATGGGCTTTGCATTGCTTTAGCCTTCAAATGACGCCACCCCGCGAGCAGGCGAACAGAAGAAAGAGTGAGAGAAAGTTGCGGCGGAAGAGTACAGCAGGGATCGCCACCACCCCCTGCCGGAGCGTTGTGGAGCTTTAGGTGTTTCCACTCAATATACACTCACAACGCCCGGACTGAGAATCGAAACCGCGATCCTACGACCGCTGCCCTAACCGCTGCCCTAACCACTGCCCTAACCACTGCCCTAACCACTACGACCGCTGCCCTAACCACTGGGTCCTTGCGCCTCCACACACACACACACACACACACACACACACACACACACACACACACACATACATACATACATACATATATATATATATATATATATATATATATATATACATACACACATACATATACATATAAGACAATTATCTCGTCGAAGAGCTATTTTAACTAAAAGTACAAAAAAAAATTATATTCACTTTTCATTTATTTCTTGAGGGTGTCTCAGTACTTGATACATTAGTGCAAACAGGTCATTGACACAATATCACTGCAACAATGAAACTTAGTTAATAGCCAGTTTTTATAGGTTTCTATAAGTTCTCTTCCTCTTACTGAACTTACAGACCTTTGTGTTTGTTGCGTGTTGTTCGTTAGACTTCTTGACACTATCTACCGTAAGTCCCTTTGAGGATTCTTCTGTCTGTTCATTAAATTGTACATATTATTATTGCTATTCTAATTCTTACTTTTCTTCCTTTCTCCTACTTGCGTCATGCTGTCTGGCGTTTTAAAGTAATCATATTTTTCGCTATCATCTTTTTAAACTATAACTCTATGGGAATAAGAATTTAATTTTAGCCACATGATGTTATATATATATATATATAATATATATATATATATATATATATATATATATATATATATATATATATATATATAAAACCTGTTGTTGATACATTTAGGTAGAACAGAAATATGTCTAAAACACACTTGTGACATTTGAAGAGTGTGTGTATGTGTATCTGTGTCTGAAGTGGAGAGAGAGAGAGTGCGCGCGCGTAGAGTTCTATTCCTGGGACAGGTAGTGAAGTGTCACGTTGCTAAGAGAGTCTAGAGTCCGTATCGACCTTAAGTCAATATATGTAGGTCAGAAATACATTGTTTATTATTTGTTTGACACTGACGAAATGACAAACAGACCCCGTTAGACTGTCAACACAGATTGACATATTCACACAATGGAGCGATAAAACAGAGCTAAAGTTTGCAGAAAATGACAGTTGAAAATAAGGCACCTGTCCTTATAATTCAGCCATACTGATTTTTTTAAATTTCTACCTTCTCACTACATTACACAAGAATGACGGAGAGTGAAATATCTAAAACTCTATAATCAAATTTTGGCTTAATTCTGATAACATTTTGGTTTCCTGAGGAGGTTTAATACTATTAAAATATGCTTGCAGTTGTCACCATACTCACACAGATGAGACTCACTCTCATACATTGCCTATTGTTAATTAAATTATTGTTAATTAAATTAATTAATTGAATTAGCTATTATCCTTTTGTAAAGACCCGTGGTCTACTGGTTAGAGTGTTGCACTCACCATCATGAGATTGAGAATTCAGTTCCCACAGTATTTTGCTCCAGTCCATGCAACTGTAAGTGGATAATCCTGAAACCGACTAGTTTTCCGATCAGGGGAAATGCTGACCTGTTCGCCTAGCCAGCGGGGTGGCATCATACAAATGCTACAAAAATACAAAGCGCATTGTGATCAGCGATGTATAACATCCTACAGTCTGGTTTATCACGTGACCACATGATTATCCTTTTACATTTAGTTAGAATTAATGATTAACATAATGACATTTTTTCTCGCTACATTATCTATGCTAGCAGTGACTATGCTAGTTCACATAGGTCAGAAATACAATTGAGCGGAACAAGACTACTTCACTATCTCCTATCCCTACCCTATACAGGCAATGATGTACTTTGTAACTGTGTTCTGTTAGCATGTTTCCAAATTAAACAGAGCATCTGGTAGAATGTAAATAGTTTTTATACTACTGTCGGCATTTCAATATTTTTATGCTTGCTGTTTAGCCTAAAGTTGACCTTGAATGAATAGATAGATGATCACATAGTTTCCAGCCATGACCATTCTGTGTTTTTTTTCGTTGTTGTTGTTTTTTTTTTGTCTCGGTGGGTACCTTGAACTACATAATCCAATGTATTCTACTTGTTCAAAGTGCTACTGTGTGTGTTGATAGAGCATGGCTACTATTTCTAGCAAGATAAGTGACTTTTGGATTGCCTATGTTCATTCCACTGCAGAACGAAGGCATCAGCATGTTATCTCCACCAACCACGGTTTGATATGGAGGCCGTGAATTTGAGCTTCAGCTCATACTAGTTTGATGAGCCGACTCTGTTACACTTGCCCCATATTGCTTGGGCTAAGGGTTGCATTTCTTTTTAATATTCTTATCCAGGAGTAAAATAAGTCGATTACATCGACCCCAATGCTCTACAAGTACTTATTTTATCGACCCTGAAAGGATGAAAGGCAAAGTCGACCTCGGTGAGATTTGGACTCAGAACGTAAGGACGGGCGAAATACCGCTAAGCATTTCGCCCGGCTCAAATAAACTTGTCACTTTAGGACAATGGTTCTTCACCATTTTTTGCCTATGGACCCCTTTGAATCTTTTTTACTCTACTGGATCTCCATACTCATTCGATATATATATATATATATATATATATATATATATATATATATATTATATATATATATATATTATATATATATATAATTATTACCTTTGAAAGGTTTTTATTCCCATGCTGGCCACCTGAGAGGATCGGTATTTAAATATCGATCTGATCCTTATATATGTATATATATATATATATAATATATATATATATATATATATATTATATATATATATATATACTGTACTGTATTATTATAATTAATATTATTAGGAACTGTATTAAAAAAATTAAAATAATTTGTGTATTCTAGAAGAATAAGCAATTTACTGCAATCTTATGTTGACCCCAAGGGCCATATGAACCCCTGTTGAGAACTAGCCCAACAGATATACTAAAATCTCTGAGAAATTTCAAATAGTGATCTGTGTATTTCTGTTAACGCTAGGTTGTTAATAAAGAAAATATTATTATTGTTGTTGTTGCTATGTATGTAAGTGTGTGTGCGTGTGTGTGTGTAAAAGTGTTTGTGCGTGCGTGCGTGCGTGTGCATGCGTGCGTGCGTGAGAGCTGTCTCTTTATGTGTGGTGTTTGTATATACGTAAAACTGAATTTTAATCGAAAAAATTGTGATAATATATTACTGAGTATTCCGGAAATGAAAGAAAAGAAAATGAATGAAATAGTCATATATTTTACTCTGAAGCAAACAATGGAAATACATAAAAAAAAACCCAGAAATTTCTTAGTGCTGCTCAAAATGTACTTAGAATCATGACATATAGATAGCTGTATCTGTACATTATTGGATTGGTGAGAGAATTACAAAGATCACCAATGAAAAAACAAAAACGAATTAGTTATAGATATTAATGTACACTAACCGTGCGCAAGGATATTCCACAGTTATTCTAAAAAGTAGAATTTTGTTAGAAGTTTACAGATGACCTTAGAATATGTAACCTCTTGAAATTGTATTTTTGCTGGGGCGTTTGATTCCTGAGACAGTGATCCCTTGACTATCGCGGGTGTTACGTTCCAAAATCTTCTACAGAAATAATTAAAATCTAAGAAAATATAAATACTTATCGGCTGCAGAAACCCGCGATATAAATTTACATATGTTAGCCAGGAAAATCCGTGATGTACTGAGTGCGCGATAGGTGAACCGCGATGTACTGAGTGCGCGATGGGTGAACCGCAATGTCCTGAGTCTGCGATAGGTGAATCGCGATATGGCGAGGGATTACTGTAGATCCACATAGGGAAGAGAGAGAGAGAAAGAGAGTAGTAATAGCTTTGAAAGTATGCATGTCTGTGGAATACTCAGCCACTTGCACGTTAATTTCATGAGCAGGCTGTTCTGTTGATTGGATCAACTGGAATTCTCTTCGTCGTAATCGACGGTATGCTTGTGTGTGAGTCTATAACAGATCATGTCTCCGATTTCATTCTATAGTTTATATGCCAAAGAACCCTATGAATAATTTAATTGGCATAACCACACTCTTTTAGATAGGAGATAAAAGTCAGTGTAATAGACCCCAAACGTTTGATTGCTACTTTATATCATTGTCTGCAGACAGATATGTGCCTGTGACCGCTCTAGGGTTAGATTTTCGTCGATTTTTAAAACCGAATTTGTGTTTATATGTTTCTTAATGTCCCGAAACAAACTGTCGTCGCCGTCATGTTTCATACATTCTTTTTCAGCGCGCTGATGACGCTACAACGAGAATCTTTCCGATTAAGCGCGTGTCCTCTCATTGGATGAATCCCTAACGTTACTTCGTTCTGACTAGAGTTTTCTTAGCAGAGATATTGGGGTGGTTTGCCATTGCCTTCCCACCGTTGGCCCACAAGGAGCTCATCCACCCTTCGACAGGTCTTGTTTGTAGTCTACTTCAGTGTCCAGGCACCCTCCTCATAAGACTGATAAGCTACTCAATTGGGGGAGACGGTTTAGTCGCAGACCACTCGACCATGGAAAAAGTAGTTCTGTGTTTACACGGTACCAGTAGCAGGTCACATCAGACTGTGATGAGATTCCTGACCCGACTAGACGTAACAAATAGAAATTAGAAAATAACTACCAGATTCAAATAAATACTCGTGCTAAATAAGATCCTCTAAACAAGTGTTTCTCAAGTGAGGTCTATATAAGATTTTATTCGTTAAAATTTATACGTAATAAGTTGGTTATACTTCGTCAAAACACAAAATGTTACAACAATTTTTTTTATACAATTCCTAATGATATTTTATTATAACTGTATAATAATAAAAGATTTTTAATAATAGGCTATAATTCAACTATACACAAATATATTAATTTTTTTTGTACAGTTCCTAATTAATATATTATATTAAAAATGAACTTCAATCTTGCTTGCTTGCAATGTTAGACAGCCAAACTGGCGCATAATGGTAAAATACTATGAATTAAGTTTTGCGGAGATGTACTTGCATAGCAAGTGACCTGATCTGAGATTGTGTGTTGGAACGAATTAAGGATATCATGAAATATGAATACAAACGGAATAAAACAGAGTTCGCGCAAATCGGACAACTGGTTCTTGAGATATTGGGGATTTAGGGGGTATAAATACCCAAAACGGTGCATAATGGGAAAATACTCCGAAAATACCTTAACCCTGAAAGGAAAGAAACTAGACACATGATGATGGGCAAAAGTCTTAATGACTTGAACTTGCCAAAAAAATATACAAGTTTGTTTCTATTTTCGCTTTTGTTAAACACAATATTTTACTCACTCAGAAATATTTTTAAGTGAATGTGATTTCAAAAATATAAATTGTTTGTACTGTAAGTATCTATATGTTAGCTTTCTGTAAATAGACAATATTTTAATCTTTTTAAAAATTATTTTCAAGTGAATACCATTACAAATATATTTGTGTATATTTAAAAGATATTTTAAAGCGAAAATGACTTTTAAAATACGGTAAATATTGCACAAAAGAACTCGTTCGTAACCTCGGTGTGCAATAATTTTTTCTATTGGTTTTTTTTTCGAGTGCATTTAATGTATCTCGCATCCAAAGATTTAGCTGCTATTTCTAGCACTTCTGCTCTCACGTAACAGCTATTTGCGATAAAAGACCCGAAATAGCAGTTACGTGGTAGCAGGGCGTGCAAGAAATAGCAGCCAAATCTTTCCTTTCCTGGAGGAAAGAAACAGTTTACGAGTGATTTCAATATCACATTCGTTGAAAGCATGTGAAATAACCTGGAGAAGAAAAACAAAATCACGAAACAAAACTCCGTTGGTGAGAAACTCAGGATTTCCCGGGAAACTCCGAGGTCCCCACAACCCCTCTCTTCTTTCTTTTCCGGAAGAAAGTGGCTTGCGGTGGATTTGAAGGTGAGATACGTTGAATGCACTCGGAAAAAATTATTTCACACCGAAGTACAGGCGGATCCTTTACGAAATATTTACCCAAGATCGAGTCAGACATGCGAATAGAAGAGTCGATGAGACTGATAAAGCAAAGGTTGAGGGTCTGGAATTCGGACACATCAAGAGCTGAGCGTCTGGCGAAACAGAGGGAAAGAGACAAAATCAGGAACTGTCATGAATCGGATGCTCATGTGAGTACAAACGGAATAAAACAAGTTTTGCGTGAATCGGATCACGGGTTACCGAGAAACGCGGGTTTTCCGGTACCTTTATAAATAGCCAAACCGCCGTACAGTGGGGGAAAATGCTTTGAAAGTAAGGTTCCATTGAAATGTGAATACACTCAGAATAACAGAATTTTCGCGCAAATCGGACCACGGATCCCTGAGATGCACAGTTTTTTCGGGTACCTTGAACTATTTGGTGACCCAACGGGTCACAGGTAGTCTAGTAGTCTAGTGACATTTAATTACAAAAATATCATTAGGTTGTTTTAAACATTGAATAGCAATGAGGGTTCACCCGAGTAAAATAGGAATCAAAGGGGTTCACAGGCAAAAAATGGTTGAGAACCGCTGCTCTAAACCCTTGAAGGCAATGCCTTAGAATAACAGGATGGCCGCAGTCCAGTGACTGAAAAGAGTTCTTGTCTTCAAATTTCACTTGCAAGGGATTAATTGACTTGAGACAATTGTAGAGGCCGGCCGGATTTTGTAGCAAACTTCAGCGTCTATATGTGTATATATATTTCAATCTTGCAATCAAACATCTTTTTTTCCGAGTTATACCGTACCACTTAAAACATCGACAAAATGTTTAGCCGTATTTAGTTATAG
>NC_043017.1:5698697-5721197 GCF_006345805.1 Octopus sinensis | reverse complement strand
GGGATTGACCAAAGAAGGCGTCTTTCCTCAATCATTTCGGCTTTATGCAAATTTGGTACAAAGGCCAGCAATTTTGAAGAAACTCAAGTGATCAATATGGAAAACAAATATATTGAAAAAAAGAAATATTAGAAAAGATCTTATAATCCTTAATGAAATCAATAATAAAATGTTAGGGATGAAAAGATAGGAAATAAAGACAAATTCTACAGAAATATGTGAAAAAAAGAGTAAGGACACCTGAAACGAGAACTTTGCTAAATCTTTAATAATTTGTTCATATGTAAAACGTCAAAGATTCTTTGAACAACCTAAACCATTCAGCTTCTACTAGAACGGTTTTATCAACATTTTGTTAAAAAAATAGAATGGAAGTCAATATAGCATCAACAGCAAGAAAAGTAGAAGTGTTTGGTAGGAGGAAATGCACAGTGAAGAAATCACCACATAAAAGGTTGTCCAAAACTACGAACGCCATCAGTTGAAGAATCGTGGAAAGCCATAACGACAAAAACAAAGTAAAGCACTAGAACTTGATAACATTCCAAACCTCTAATTAAAATATTTATTCGGAACACATAAAGTGCTTCACGAAGAAGTTTAATGAGATTCTGAGGAGGTGATGGCAATAGCTGATTGGATTACTGAAGAGAAAAACTACCTTAATCCACAAAACTAAAGAAACAGCAAACCTTTAAAACTACAAACCCATAATCTGCCTTCCTATAACCTATAAAACTTAACTGCAATAATATTGCAGAGAGTAAACACCTAACAAATAAGTCAGTTTGTTTCCAGAAAGTAGAAGAGATGCTGCAAAGACTACTATGTTTGTAAAGATCAATTACTGATCAACAAAACCATATTCAAAGACAGCAGGATTGAGAAAGATTTGAACATGGCATAGAGTAACCACCAAAAAGCTTTTGACAGTTTTTCGCACACACGGGTCCTGGGAGGAATATTAGTTATGTGTAAAGTAGTACCAGTAAATTGATAAAGTATATAATAAGTGGTAAACAATTTTGCAGATACAGTCAAAAGAAGAGATTATAAAACAAAATTTTTTCCCGGGAGAAAAAGAATATTCCAACGGGACATAGCTGCGTCCATAACTTTTCTGTTAAGCGTTGACGCCTTCAATCAACATATTAAATAGATCTGGATTCAGATACAAAAGCTATGGTAAGATTATCAACCATTATTTGTATGTGCATGACCTTAATTTGTATGCAGCAAATGGTAACCAACTAGAAACACTATTACTCACAGTTCATGAATTTAAGGGAGAATTCGGATTAGAAAAAGACGTTTGGATAACTTTGAAGAGCAGTAAAAACACAAGTGAGTTAAACTAAATACGGGCATACAAACGCTTATAAAAACGTGTATTTATAAGACAATGTACAACACACAAATTAAAGAGCAGATTAGGAATGAATGTTATGGGCGCTTGAGATCCATACTTAAAATAGAGCTAGATGCAAAAAATAAATTAATATGCAAAAATACTACAGCTGTGCGAGCAATAAGCAACTGAGCTCTAAACAAACTAGCAAGACCCAGACATAAAATACAAGAAAAACAATGACAGCATCTTAAGTACACTACCCGAAATTTGACGTACAGAAATTATATTTGTCACAAATATAGGGCGATGGAGCCATATGCAACCAAAAACTATTATGAAATATTCATTCAGACTAACAAAAAAAACATGGAAAATTAATACAAATCGCTTTGAAACAAGAATAATATTATTTTCTTTCTTTAAAGAAACTAAAAATACAAAGCAAACGCTGAAATGAGACATCGTTACAAAAGACAGAGAGAAGCAAAGACACTGCAAAGAGGTTAAATTATAAGCTTAAAAAGAGGTTATAGGATGCCATGCTTAAGCGATGGTAAGAAAAGCTCTACTTAGCCAATGACTGAAAAAAACTGAATTTAGTGGCAAATAGCAAGGATTAATCGCCACACTGGCTGAGACTGAGAAATTCTTGACGGCGCCACAAGATCAAAGTTTCCCCTCCAGAGAATGGGGTCGGGGATGTCTTTTGGTGAGATGCTTGGTCGACATGTCATAGTGCCTGTGGCGGGAATGCTGCTGCTGTTGTTGTTGTTGCTGTTGTCACCCTTACTGTAGGCGTTGCTGTTGTTGCTGGCGATCTTCAACGCTTCGTCGATGCTGCTAGCAGCAGCAGCAGCAGAAGGAGGAGAAGAAGAAGAAGAATAGGAAGAAGAAGAAGAAGAAGAAGAAGAAGAAGAAGAAGAAGAAGAAGAAGAAGAAGAAGAAGAAGAAGAAGATAATGAATGAGTGAAAGAAAGAAACAATGAAAGAAAGAAAGAAAGAAAGGAAGTAAGTAAGGAAGTAGATAATCCTTCCATCCCCTGAGAGATCTGGTGTGCTTTCTCTACAAACATGTTTTGGGTTAGAAACTATAATTATTTATCATGGTTGATCAAACATTCCATTGATCTATTTTGTGCAGATATGACCTACTTCAATCTCAAAATTGTCATCTCATTCAACTGAATTCGGTTAATTTTTGACACGTGACTGTGCTACGTTGACCTGCAACTTCGAGGTTGTTTGGGCAAAGGTTGATTCATTTGATCCTTTGACAACACAACAGCGTGTTCAATCGACCTTATAACATGATCTCGTTAAAGCAGCAAGCTGTTAAGCAATCTGTCCTTTAGAGATGAAGAAGAAATCTCGGATAATGAGGGACTTAACAGTAATCCTTTTATTTGAGCCAGTAGATAAATTAATCAGACACATACGAAGGGATATTCTAAATGATAGTGTTAGCTCTTACCTACGACTGAAACATTTCAATGACGACCTAAGGAGAAGAAGCTTCTATATGGCTGTTTCGTCTACTAGAAATCGCAACAAAACATTTCCCTGATCACATCCTACCGCTTTAAAACGGAAGAGGGCCAAATTGGATTATGTAGTTCTGGACAGTAAGGCGGCGAGCTGGCAGAATCGTTAGCACGCCGGGCAAAATGCTTAGCGGTATTTCGCCTGCCGCTACGTTCTGAGTTCAAATTCCGCCGAGGTCGACTTTGCCTTTCATCCTTTCGGGGTCGATAAATTAAGTATTAGTTACGCACTGGGGTCGATATAATCGACTTACTCCGTTTGTCTGTCCTTGTTTGTCCTCTCTTTGTTTAGCCCCTTGTGGGTAGTAAATAAATAAGTATTATGCTAGAAAAAAAGGTGAGGTGATCGCGATTCAGAGTTGATTTGGGGCTAAATAAGAAAGACGTGTCAAAGTTACACCATATAATCTTTGTGACATACAAACAATTTTCTTCCGATAATAAACCGTAAAAAGAGGTGGGAAAGTCAAATGCTAATGTTATGCAAAACCCAATATGAATGAATAGTTAAGGAGTATATAACTATGTGTGTGTGTGTGTGAGTGAGTCAGGCAGTGTACTTGAGCAACCGTTCTGAGAGAGGTGGCTAGTCGGTTACATCGACGCCTGTCTTCAACTAGTACTTATTTTATCGACCTTCCAAAGTTGGTCTCAAGGGAATTTGTACTCAGAACGTAAAAACATACAGAATGCAGCTAAGCATTATATCCGACATGCCAACAATTCTGCCAACTTGCCGCCTTTCATATATATATATTAATGGTTATAATGGAGTAATATACGTAAAAGATTTTCTCAAGGTGAATGAGAGGTTGGGGTTCGAGAGAAGATGCAGTGAAATATGAAAAGAGGGGAAAACACAAAATGTAAGATAATAGAAATATATGAGATGTTGGGAAGATATAGAAATTGTGACATTTAAGAAGGTGAATGAATGAGAGAGATTAATAGAGGGAAGGAGAGGGGAGGATGTATATAATACAAGGATGAGAAAGAGAAGAAATAGGGAGAAAAGTATGTGGATGCAATGGAAAAGCGGCTAGAATAAATGTAATGATTTCGTGTAATTAAACTAATTGACAGTGGAGTTATGATGGTGGTCATCTAGCAAAAAGATTGATGATGATTAGTGAATGGTATGAAGAAGAAGAAGAAGAAGAAGAAGAAGAAGAAGAAGAAGAAGAAGAAGAAGAAGAAGAAGAAGAAGAAGAAGAAGAAGAAGAAGAAGAGAAGAAGAAGAAGAAGAAGGTGATGATGATGACCATGATGTTCATGATGACGACGACGACAACTTTATCGATGTGGACAATAACGACCATGACGTTGACTTTGGTGATAATGACAACAACAATGACATTAGTCGATGGTGACGACGAGCAAAAAGAAGAACACAACCACGATGACGGTAGCAACGACGACGACAAGGAGGAGGAGGAATATGAAAAAGCCGCTAGAAAAAGCAAATTCTCTGAAATCTCACTTGGCATTGTTTAAAAAGAAAGGACATATTGAATAATGTAGTTTTACATATATAAAACTGTTAGGATGGCGAACGCGTTTTATGAAAGATCTTCTCTTATGAAAGACCTTCTCTGGATACGCAACTGAGGAAAATTATGATACTAATTTCGCACGCAATTACATTGTGATCGTCGTAGTTGTTGTTGTTATTGTTAAGTCGGCGAGCTAGCAAGAAGCGTGCTCACGCCGGGTAAAATGCTTAACGCCATTTCATCTGTATTTATGTTCCGGGTTCAAATTCCACCAAGGTCGACTTTGCCTTTCGTCCTTTTGGGGTCGATAAAATAAGTACAAGTTGCGCACTGGGATCAATGTAATCGATTAGCTCCCTCCCAAAATTTCACTAGAATTAATTATTTATATCGGTTTGTATATGTTTAAATTAAAATGGTCACAAAAGGAATAAATCAATTGGTTAAGAACCAAAATTAGATATTGTAAAATATTAAATTTCTTTATTGCCCACAAGGGGCTAAACACAGAGGGGACAAGCAAGGACAGACATAGGTATTAAGTCGATTACATCGACCCAAGTGCGTAACTGGTACTTATTTTATCGACCCCGAAAGGATGAAAGGCAAAGTCGACCTCGGCGGAATTTGAACTCAGAACGTAACGGCAGACGAAATACCGCAAAGCATTTCGCCCGGCGCGTTAATGCTTCTGCCAGCTCGTCATAAGGAAAACATGCAGCCAAAGCTGCAAGGGTTGCATTATAGCAGCCATTGTGTTGGAAACACGCGCAAGTGAAATCTGCAAGCCATGAAAATAAAAACTGCATGGCTTTAGAAATCCAATAAAATGCTCACGTGCTCATTCGTCTGGCAGGAAGAAGGGGCATAAGCAGTTTTGTCTTGAGCAACCGAGTTTTTAAGATTTTCGTGTTGTGATAAAATGATTATACGTGAAATATAAATGTTACATAATTCTCCCTTCTGATTAATATCGGATTAACTAAACATCGATGCATGTTACTGCAGATTTTATTTTGTAAAAAGCACAGAAAACTAAGAATAATTATTCACGTGTATGTATAAGTATGCATATATAAGTGTGCGTGTGTGTATGCAACTGTGTGTATGTGTGTATGTGGCGGTAATACAGAATGAACTCAGTAAAGAAGAGAGAACTAGGAGGCGGTGGAGAGGGGCGTTTGATATCTGCAATTAAAATCTCAGAATTTAAAATACCACACCGCTACTGTTAATTGGCAGAACCATTTTAATAAACTACATTTTGTTGTTCTAGATTTTCAGTTCTGTTACTTAAAAAGAGCTGGAATAAAAGTCAAAAACAAAACAGAACAACAAAAGTATAAGATAAGAATATATAGAAAAAGAAAAGCATATTAATAAGTAAAAGAAGAAAATTGATTAGAATGAAATAGAAAACTGGAAATATATGGCAGAAGCACGTAACTAAATTTCTCTTGATTTATTACATTTAAAACATCTCTCAGATCCACCTATAAATTCCGTCAGTTCTCTTAATTGGAATAAAGTTTGAAATTTCTTAAACCTGAATGCCATATTATTGATGTGGTTTTTTTTCTTTTTTGTACTATTTTGAGTGATAGAGTAGTGGCTGTGAGAGATTGGGTGGCGGTGAAGGTGGTAGTTATTCTATTTTACAATTTCCTAAAGCGGAAACACAATAACCTTGAGCATTCAATAATGTGCTCCCTCACCCCCGCCACCCTTTCTATTTGCTGTTATTTGCTGGAGGGTCTTTACGGAACGGGATAGACAAACAAAACGCGAAGAAAGAAAAGTGATAATAAATCTACTTGCTTAGAACTAAATAATTATGGCAACTAAAACCTATTGCGAAGTGCATATCCTCTCTTTCACCCACTCTCTCTCTCTCTCTCTCTCTCTCTCTTTCTCTATGTGTGTATGTGTGTGATTGCGTGTGTGTATGTGTGTGTGTTTGAAGTATTGAGTTCAAAGTAATTGCGATACAAGTACAATTCCCAGATAAAATGTATAAGCTAGTTTAGAAAATCGTCAATGTGGTATAACACAATCTGCTATTGGCCAAATATTATTTGTTACTTCCTATATGTAAAAATGTATGTCAACTGATGGACAAGCTTAGTCACACTATACTATACTGAAACAGGTTTGTTAGACCAGAAAATATTCATATTTGTCCCCATTAACTGCAAGCAAAGATTAGAATTTCCTTCTGAGAGTTCAATTCTTAATTACTTGAAATTGCTTCCCCCTTTATTTGAAAGTTGCTAACAACTGACGCTAGGATTTTAAATAGTCAAGAATTTTCTGAGCACGCCATTCAATATATCACTCCTAAGCACTCTAGTCTCAGACAAAGTTCTATGGCAGAATAAAATTACGACATGCTTACAGATGAAAGCCATAGGCACAAGCCTTACATATCTTACTTTTTTTATACATTATAATTTTATACAATTACAACATTCAGTCATTAGATTGCGGCCAAATAAGTGCACAACTGGAAAAATTGGATCTGCCATATCGATCCTACGACTTATTTCTGTCTGGTAATTATTTTCCCGATAGCTAATTATCGAATGGTTAAGTTCCTTCGTTTATATAAAGTGAAATAACTCAACACATTGTTGTTTTGAAATATAGACATATATATAAATGCAACGATAGATCGCTTAACAATCGTGACTGCATCTTATTTTGATTCTCGATCATTGCTGACCAAGAGCTAACTAATCATATCATTACTCCTAAAAGAATGAAAAAAATGATAACTACAGAATTTGAATTTATAATGTAAAAACTGATTAACTGATGGTTAATCGGAAATATTCTTTCAAGAAACCGAGTCCACAATTCAGTTCTGGATTTTCTGCTAGAGCGGTATGAACTTCACAGCAAATCACGACAACCTCTGAAATACTGGATCATTACAGAGCTTGGATTCGGCGGTGGGGGTGGCGATGAAAACGTGCGTATGTATGCATATGTGTGTATGTGTGCGTGTGTGTGCGTGTATGTGTGTCTGTGTGTGTAAAGATTAAAATGGAAAATAAAAACACTGAGTATATATCAATGAGTATGTGTATGTACTCCAGTGTATGTGTGAATGTACGTATATACGTATGTATATTAAGGTGTATATGTGTTTGCGTGCGTGCGTGTATGTGTATGTGTGCGTGTGCAACAGAATGCTTATGCCTGTGTGTGTAAAAAAGATTAAAATAGATGAAAACAGTGAGTGTATACCAATGAGTGTATGTGTGTGTGCATGCCAGTGTATGTATGTATACTAATGTATGTGTACGTGTATGTGTGTGAATGTACCTGTTAGTGTTTATGAATCTGTGTCTAAGAGGGGGAGAGAGAGAGGGCGGAGAGTCTAAATAGAAGATGTTTGAGGCATAAGAGAGAACGTTTGTGTATTAATGTGTAATTGTATGACAAGTTTATAGAAAGGGAGGAGGGTGGAGAGGAGGAAGACAGAATCTGCGTGCGTGCATGAGTACATGCGTGCGTGCGTGCATGAGTACATGCGTGCGTGCGTGCGTGTGCGCGCACATGTGTATAAAGATGAAAAGGAGCAATCTGCGTGAATGTAGAAGTGCGTGGTCTGGGGTGGTCAATAAGGGAAGGTAGTGAGGAGGTTCTCTTAGAACTTTAGTGTTGATTTTTTTTTGGTTTTTTGTTTCTAGAATGTTGCTTTTTTTTTCGTTTCGAGATTTTACTTTCATTTTACGTTTCCTTATATTTAACTTTGTTTATATATTCTTTTATTGAAACGAGTGTATATGACGTAACAAACAGCAGTTTACAATCTTCATTTCAATGATATTTCTATGGAAACCTATGGAATTTGGTCATTTACTTTGATTAGGGAACACAACATAACACAACACAACACAACACAACACAACACATCGCTGAATGCCATGCAATGCTACGCAACGCAACAAGGCGAATCCAGCTTTAACAGATTGGATTATTTGATGTGGCTGATCTAATTCGGCGTGTGAAGCCATACAAATCGGATTAGAAATAAGCTGACTTAGGAATTATAACAAGTATTTCGTGAAAAATATCTATTTCGCTTATATATTTATTACATTTATCTGTGTTGAGTTAGTGTGAAAATACCTGTATGTCTCCGTGTGCTTGCGCGCGCGCTATTGTGCGCTTATGTGCGCGTATGTGTGCGCATGTGCACGCATGTGCACGTGTGTGTAGGCGCCGTTACAAGTGTTATTTTTTCCTCTTCTTCACAATTTTACACTGCTCATCACATAACAGAATGGATTTGATGTTTCTGAATTGTTTTCACGTCAGAAATACAGTTAAGATTACCCAGGAAATATAGATTCACTAAGCGTAAACACTATCTACGAAATACGAAATAGACCAATTGGTTTCTGTTAAATTGGTAATTATATATTCCCTTCGTTTGTGTGTGTATGTATATATATATATATATATATATATATATATATATATATATATATTATATATATATATATATATATATATATATATATATATATAATATATATATATATATATATATATATATTATATATATATATATACATACGTGGCTGTGTGGCAAGAAGCTTGCTGTATGGTAAGAAGCTTGCTTCACAACCACATGGTTCCGGTTTCAGTCCCACCGCACCCTGTGTATAAAAGAGTAAGAAAAGAGGAAAAAGGAAAACTATCAACAAAGAAAGATCAGGGTAGCATATATAGAAAAACAGAGATGACGGGCAATCATATTTTGGGTTAGTAGGCTACTAAGAGTAATTGAGATACACTATGTCCAAAGGAATTCTTATACTTCAGTGGTTTTAAAATAACCACTAATGGTCAGTAGTGACATACTGAACTGCAATGGAAGTGCGCCAAAGAATGCGTAAATTTGTGAAGAATCTAAATTAGTTTGAAAGTCATTCGGATCTCGTTAGCTTTAATATTATTATCAATGCCATATTTCTTACAAAAGAGGAAATATAACACAATAACAGCAACAATAATAATTATCAATATTAGCATTTCAAATTTTACCACAGGGCCACTCGTTTCAGTCGATTACATCGACCCCACTACTTGGCTGGTACTTCATTTTATCGATTCCGAATGATGAAAGACAAAGTTAACCTCGGCAGGTTTTGGACTCAAAACGTAATGTGCCAGAAGAAATTCTGTCAGCTCGCTGCCTTAACCTTAGTAATAGTGAGGGTAGTCAAATGATTCTGATACACTAATATTACAATATATATCAACGTGTATAATGTGTGATAGGTATATACTACTCTGTGTAGGTCAAAAGATAATACAGACGAAAATAGTAATTAATATTTATAATAGTAACAGCATAAATTAAATGTTAAAATTAGAATTAAAATTAAAATTTCCAAAATATTCTTAAAACCCATTTATTGAAAATTAAGAATTACTAATTAAGATACTTAATGGGGCCGATAAACGAGTAAGATAACTAATTTTACAATGACATGAACCATGTGGTAGAATTAATTATATGATGAATTAATATGAAGAATACAAATATGAAGAAAATGTATATGTGATAAATACTTGGGCAATCGTGGCTAATAGGCATGTTTTAAATATTAGATGTTGGTCGAAGACTAGAAGGTCGGTAATAACAGAGAAAGAAATTGAATAGTGGAACCTAATATGATACACGCGGATGGAACGCATACTAAAACATCCGTTTAATTCTTGATGAAGAGATGATAATTAATTCAGCGTAAAGTAGTTACAGTATAACCGCTTTATCTGACGCATACAATTAATAATTAGTTCATTTCATTTGTTAATTAAGTGCCGATTATCAGTCATAAGGATAGCAAATACCTTACGTATACATAATCGACATTCACAACGCGTTTACTGGTTAGGAATGATAGAATGGATAATAGACCAATGCAGATAGAATTTTATTGCTTTTGATTTTATACTAAAAACGTATTTTGCAAAGAAAATGTCTGCTCATTATTACAAAATGATTGATTGTGCAAAGAAATGCACATCGTGAGAAAGTTAGTTATGTACTATCTAAAACTATGATTCGTTTCAACAGTTCATTTGTATAGAACAATTTTCTGTACGCAATTCCCGACTTGAGGACATTCTATAAAATTTCTATATTTACAATTACGGTTATAACAATTCTTTTTTTAAATGCCTATTAAAAAGTATCTGAGGATATGTTGGATCACAATAAATTTCCGGAGACGTTAAAAGACGGAGGCATATTGAGATATAGCGCAGGAGCTGTTCATATTACTGTCTCTACAGAGCTGAATCTTTCAGATTGAGCAGGAAATTTGCAGGAACCATTTTTCTTATACTAATAGTATTTGATGTTCTATCCTTGTTGCTAACTGTAGATGTGGCTTTGCATACTGGTATCCCGTCCATTTTATTTTTCTATTTGAGGTCGCTATGATAGCCACAAACTTTTAAAATAAGTAAGATTAACCGTATTTTTATTAAATAACTGATACTTAGTTGCGAGGAATATTATCTATTTAGTATTTCAAAGAAGTTCGGAATATAATTTTGACAGAAAAGTAATTTACATTTTTACAGTTTACAGAAGAGCTGATTATGCCTACTTCTTACTTCTTATGTCCATCATGAAATTATCCATCCTAGGATTAGATGCATTCCGTTTTAAGTTAGACTGTCTCCTAAGAGTTAGTATCATTACTTAATATCACTACTTTCTTATTTATCGAATGATCGATTATTGCATTATTAGATTGGTTATCACCAATTCTCGTACGTCTATTTCTATTCTCCTACAAACCTCTCAACACTGATCCAAGATGTGTTTCTAGAATTTAACAACACGAAGTCTCCCGCCTCTTCAAAGTTCTCTTTCTATAAGTCTAGGTTGGAAGATGTCTTTTCATGAAAACATTTAAATTCTTTCTTTCCTTTCCAATGTTTACACTATTCATACAAATTTTCTCGGCAAGGCTTTTACCTCTTGCTGTACAAATCCACAGTTTCTTGGTTTTTTTATATTTGTAATGTAATGAGGTTTTGCAATTCTAGTTTGATATTTGTTGCAATGGAATTAGCTTTCTTCATGGCCAGAATAGCTTTCCGAAAAAGGCTGAGCTATCCTTGTAAAAGCCATAATTACATTTCTCCAAAATCATGTTCAAAGAATTGTCTTATCAGTCCTGAGCAGCGCTCTTGGAAACAAAGACTGGCTTTCTCTTTTACTGCTGGTGACCAAAATCTGGTATTATGATGTAATAGCTTTTGGCAAAGTCACAACATTCTTTTAGCAGTTGCACAAACTATAAGCATGTGAAAATATTTGAAAATGTTCATAGTAAGTACCTTTATTCTTATTGGTAAGCTGTTTGGGGTGCAGTGTGTGCATCACAGCCAATGACAACAATGTTCCTCCATAGTTTGATTTTAATATTGTTCTCCCTTTTTCGCTTTACGCCTCAAAATGCTACAACTTTTCCTATCACCCTGTGATTGGCAATAACTGAGACTAAGGCATTAGTCATGATCTCAGCTGTGCATATCCAAAAGTTGACTTGAACTCACTGACCCGGAATGTCGTAGCCGAATAATGGAAGGTGTCATTTTAACATCCTTTCGGTTCGAAGCATCAATAGAAGTTGCTGTAAAATTTTGTCCCAGTCCGGTGTTTAGCAATCTCAGATTTAGCCATTGATGCAATTACATTTAAAACTATGGTTTCACATATTGACAGCACTAGACGAAAGTTTGACTAGAAGGCTTTGAGAACTACCTTTTCGAAGAGTCACATGTTTGGCATCCAAAGTCACGAGAAGCAGTATTAAAAATATAAATAGCTTCTCTAGCAGGAACGAGTATCTTCAACTTAATTATTTGATGATTTTCCAAAAAGTATGCAATCGTGACGAGCTGACAACACACGCCTCGTGCCTTTGACATTGCAAATGCTCTTTAATATCTAATCTCCTTCCTTTTGCCACAAAGAGTTCTGCAAAACAGTGATCACATTTTACCAAAGTCTTCTAAGAACAGAGTAATGCATTATTGAAGTCTTTTTTCCATCTTAGGGACAATTAAGAATATTGTGGTTTTGCATGTGAGTGATGTACAAGGTTTTAGTTTCAAATCCCGGTAGAGTTCCTAGAGTAACTGTTTCTTAACATGCTAGTCAGATAAAAATATAAATGCCTGTCGCTTTGAATGTCAAACTGATATATATATTTGATTTTGATTTTGATTTTTCCAGTTTCAGTTCATGAGCTGTGACCATGCTGGGGCACCGCCATTTTATATATATATAAATATATATATATATAAATTTTTTTCATGGCAGTGCCCCAGTATGGTCGCAGTCTAATGCCTGAAACAAGTAAAAGATAAGAGACAAAAAAAAAAACCCCAAAAAAGCAGAATTTCAAACCGGTTGGATGTCGGGACAACGATGCTAAACTAGAATAATTCCTTTAAAATCGTGTTGTGTGGTAACAGTACACATGCGTATCTTTTTTCGTCTTTGTTCAGGTTTCATCAACTCAAAATTACTAGAGGAATCGCAGAAACGCTGTTGTTAGTTTTCTGACTGATTGTCCGTCAGTTGAACGGCTGGTTGGTCAGTTTGTTGTCGATTAAATTAGATGTGTTTCCCAAAAAACTGGCTTTTGCCTGGTGCTGGAGTAAATGGCTGACAGGCTATCTGGCTGGTTGTTTACACCTAAAGTTTACAAACAGGCCTTCTTTGGCTGGTACAGACTGGTTAGTTGACCGGCTAACTTAGTGGCTGGTCGGTTGGCTGGCTGGCTGGTTGGCTAGTTGGTTGGTTGGTTGGTTGATTGCACCTAGAGTTTCCAGACAACAGCCTGGTGCTGGAGTGACGATCAACATTCTTTTCTGCGAATTTGTCTGCCGATATTTTGGCACACCGCCAACTTCCAGGCCGATCAATTACCACCAGGCACTTAATATAATCTCACTAACACGAGCCTACCTACTTATGCTTATTACACACACACACACACACACACACACACATACACATTTACACCCACACAATGTACACAATTTCGCATATTTAAATCTGTTTACTTATAACCACGTATGTTTGTATGTGTGCGTATGTATGTGTATGCATATATATATATATGTGTGTGTGTGTGTGCGTGCGTGCGTTTATGCGTGTATGTATGTATATAGGGCAGCCTGAAAAAGTTTGGGAGCCACTGTTATAGATGATGTATTGTTATTGTTTAACTCGTTCCCGTCTTTCCGAAGCCCTTTCGTGTCTTTCCAAAGTGTCCAACAGTTTTTCCTGGAAATTTTTGTTATTCCCTATTTTCCCTAGTTTGCAGAACGGAACACTTTCTTCATAACTGCAAATGGGAAGCATAATGATTCCGGCATTTTCCGACAGTATTGCATTCCTGCCCAGCAGTGACCAACGATAACTTTTGTTTGTCTTTTTTTTTTCCTTAAATCTTGTTTACTTCATTGTTTTCTGCAGAACGTGTCTATAAATGAGTGAGGTACACTATTTCGCACATAAACACACCAACACACACTCTTTCGCTCGCAGGTACGTGCGCATGCACAGTCATAGGTAGCAGCACCTACACACAAACCTTACACACACTTAATCACGTAGACAAACATAGACATAAGCGCACACACACACACGCATACACACAAGCACTAATACACACTTTACAAACATAGCATGACAGCATCACGTAACCATAGAGACACAAATGATGATGACGACGACGACGACGACGATGATGACAATGATGATAATGGTGGTGATGGTGATGGTGGTGGTGGTGGTGGTGGTGATGAAGAAAAAAGGGGGGAGAGGGACGAAGAAAGAAAAAAAAGACAGAAACAAGGAAAGAAAGAGAACGAAAGAATGCGAATAAGTAAAGGAACAGAGGAGAAGAAATATGTAAAATGACAAGTGAATGTAGTTAATTACAATGTATTGACAATATTGTCAGACTGCTAAATTAACTTACATTGTCTGTCTCTAATTGATTGACTTTTGCTATTACAATTGTCGTAAATATGAAACAACAAAACAGGTTCAAATCTATTTAAAATCTCGTCAACTACTTTTGTGTAGCCAACTACTAGTAATACTAATGTTGCTGTTGTTGTTTAGCCCCAGGCCAGCCCTAATCCAGTACAACTATGATCAAAAGCATTCCACCCGTGGCCAACTAATCCTTTATTCATACATGCTTTATCATTATAAAAAAAAATAATAGGTATCATGCAGTAAGACTTAGCTGCTGTTTCTAGAAAAATGAAAGGCTCTGCTGAGGCTTCTCTGTTGGTCTGTTGTTGCTACAGGTAATTGGCCACACAGTTGAGGCACAACTCAAAACAGAACTATCTTTCCAGAAATGCCACATCGCCGTCTAGCTGAGTGTCATATTGCATACTCCGGCGTGCAATGATCAATTCTGTGAGATGCCGGTTTTATTCTTTCAACTGTTCAATCTATGTGTGTGCATCAATCATTAGTCAGCAGCCATGCTGGAGCGCTACCTTCAAGGGTGTAAATCAAAGAAATGGATTCCATTACGAACTTTCTAAGTCTGGCATTTATTCTATCGACTTTCTTTGCCGAATCCCTAACCTACTGAAACACAAACAAACCAACAGCGATTGACAAGCGGTGGTGGAGATCAAACGTATACACAACGACACAACACTCACGCAAATACATACATACATGTGTATGTGTGTGGTGTGTGTGTCTGTGTGTGTGTGTGCGTGTGTGAATGTGTGTGTATGTGTATATATATATATATATATATATGTATATATATATATATGTATGTATGTATGTATGTATGTGATTTTATTACTACCCACAAGGGGCGTTTGTATGTATGTATGTATGCATGTATGTATGTATTTGTGCGATTGTGTTCTCCACCACCATCACTTGACAATCGATGGTGTGTTTACATCCCCGTAACTTAGCGGTTCAGCAAAAGAGACCGATCGAATAAGTACTACGCTTACAAAGAATAAGTTCTGGGTCGATACATTCGATTAAAGGTTGTGCTCAAGCATGGCCGCAGTCAAATGACTGAAACAAGTAAAAGAAAAAATATATATACATATATAAGTACGTGTGTATGCATGCATGTATGTATATATATGTATGTATGTGTATAGTTTTTGTTTATTTTGTGGCAGAAAAAAGAACATAAAAGTACTCAATGCAACCATATGTTACAAATATATAGAGTCTGATAGGTCTATATAATTATGTCTGATAGCGTATATACAAATATAAATACATATTCCTATGTACATAAATATATGCACGCATATATATATATATATAATTATATGCAGTATATGTTAGAGTGTGTGCGTGCGTGTGTGTGTGTGTATGTGTGTGTGTGTGTTTCTGTATTCAAAAAAGCAAACTATGTGAGGCGAAACTTAGGAATTCAGGTAGAAATAGAGTCAATGCAATTTGTTATCACTGCCAGCGCCATCACCACCACCACCACCACCACCACCGTTGGCTTTACATTCCACCCTAGCCGCAACATGGCAGTACATGGCAAGTTTGATAGGTAGGCAGGGTGCCAGTTCTGACTACCCGACTTAGCTACCAAACACCACTCATGTTTATGTTTATTGTCTAGAGTTGACGTCAGAAAGATAAAAAATTTGTCAGTTACTAATCATGTAAAAAACATTTGCATACATGAACACACATACTTACATAGAATTGTGTGTGTGTGTGTGCGTGTGTGCATGTGTGTATGTGGGAGGGAGAGAGGGAGTGTGTGTGTTTGTGTGGGGGTGGGGGCTCTGTGAATGTAAGAAAATATGTTCTGACATACACGTATTCACATACACCTGCACAACCTCGCGCACATGTAAAGAAGGATCTGAAATTGGCTGAAGTGAACATTTTTCAAATAACTGTGCACATGATATTGATTTCAAATTCTGGCACAAGGCCAGCATTAATGGGGGGAGGGGATAAGTCAATTAGGTCGACACCAGTAGTCAACTGGTACTTATTTTATTATCCCCGAAAGGATGATAGGCAAAGTCGACCTGGGAGGAATTTGAATTCAGAACGTAAAGACAGACGAAACGCCGCTAAGCATTTTACTCGGCATGCTAACGATTCTGCTGAGCTTGCCGCCCTAACTATACATATGATATTACATACAAATATTTATATATGGCACTCCATCGGTAACGACGATAAGGGTTCCAGTTAATCCGATCAACGGAATAGCCTGCTCGTGAAATTAACGTGCATATGGCTGAGCACTCCGCAGACACGTGTACCGTTAACGTAGTTCTCAGGAGATTCAGCGTGATACAGAGTGTGACAAGGCTGGCCTCTTTGAAATACAGGTACTACTCATTTTTGCCAGCTGAGTGGACTGGAGCAACGTGAAAAATAAAAAGTAAAGTGTCTTGCTCAAGGACACAACGTATCGCCGGGAATTGAACTCACGACCTTGCAATCGTGAGCCCCACTAAACCATTCGCCTTCACATGCATATACATATATATATATATAAATGCTCATAAGCCAGTGAGGGAACCTCTACACATCTGGCCGACCCTTCTGCTAAAAACCGCTGCCATATTTCCATGAAATCACAATTTACTATTTTAATAAAGAATGAGTTGATAATATAGTCCTGTAAATAATATATCCAAATGAACCTCTTTCACGAGTGCTGGCCCGTAGTTAATCTGCAACGATCACATCTAGCTATCGATCTCTCTTTCTCTCCCAATTTCTCTCTCTCTCCTCCATATGTATATGCATGTGTATGTATGTGCATATATATATATATATATACACATATGTACTTACATCTATACGTATATATAGATGCACATATATATATATATATATATATATATATATATATATATATATATATATATATATATTATATATATATATATACACATATGTACTTACATCTATACGTATATATAGATGCATATGTGGGCACAAGACGTCACGAAACGTGTGCAACCAAAAATATGAAGCACGAGTACATGGAACATGAACAATTCTTTCGAACGAAGAAAGACACAAATGTAAAACAAACAAAAAAAGCAACATAAAGAACGACCCTTCATCAGTTGTTGGCTGTTTTTCTCGTCCCGTATTTCGAGTATATGTGTTCGGCTGTCCATCGTAGGTCGATGTCGACTGTTCTTGTTCAGTAATAATCCCTGGCAGGTTCGCATGCTGGCTAGAAAGCCTACTCTTCATTTGCAGCATCGATGACATCTACTGCAGGTGAAGCTACTTGACACAACAGAGAAGTGACGCCTCTCATGTGCTCTTTCGTATTCTCTCCGTTGTCGCTTCTCAGTGGCTCGAATTACAAGCTTCAGCGACCGGTGTCATTCCTCGTGTCGCAAGATTTTTTCCTCCCAGATGTCTCGGAAGACACCGAAGTTCATTTACCTCTTCAGCACATCCCTATACCGCAACCTCTGGCCACTACGGCTCCGCTTCCTGTGACGAAGTTCAACATAGAAATGTGTGTGTGTGTGTGTGTGTGTGTGTGTGTGTGTGTGTGTGTGTGTGGGTACATATATACATACATATAAATAAATATATATACATACATATACATAAATATATATATATATATATATATATACATACGTTCATACATACATTAATACATACATATACATATACATAAATATATATATAGGCATACATACATATACAGAGGCATACCTACACATGCATACGAAGATAGAAATAGATAGAGAGAAAGAGAGAGAGAGAGGGGGGAGAAAGAGAGCAGATAGATAATACATATATAATTTCTTTGATTCACTAGATCATTGAGGGTCGGAGCATTGAAGTTTTTGGATTCTTCCGATGTTTGCAGAAGTATCCTTGTGTTCAGTTGCTTTCAATATATAAATAGTCCAGACAAAGCCCATCCCGCTCCATCAACCTATAAAAATTCCGGGCAGTTATAGATTATTGTTAAGCTAGAGCTTCCATACATTTTGTGTATACAAGAGACGACGTATCTGTACTGTATTTCTCCATCCAGTTCAAAGATCCTTCGTTTTACTAAACTTAGCCAATATTGTGTGTTGTAAGTTTACTGAAGAAGAAAAAAAAACATTCTTCTACCAGAAAACGAAGATATATCAAAAGAACAATTGCAACAGGTCATGTGCACTTCCAAAATGACATCTCAAAAGCTGAATGAGTGATTTAAAAAATATTTCTACTCATTTATAATCACTGTTCAAATTTTCTGCTTTTGATACTGGTAGTTTAAGATATATATAACATTTTACGGTATTTCTTTTTTTTTCGGTAAAGATAAAAGTTGGTTCCAATGTCTCATCTTGTCTGATATTGTCACGTCCCACTATTTGCAGAGTAGTGCGTTTATTTAGGTGCATTTTTGAACAACGAACCTCATTGCATATTTAGAAAAACTATCTTTAAATTACATATACTTTAAATTTACTTTTAAATATAAATACGATTGTTGCACGATGTATGTGTGCTTGTATGCATGTATGTTTGTATGTACACCAGTTTCAAACTTTGGCACAAGGTAAAATAATTTCGCGGTCAGGGCAAGTCGATTACATCGACTTCAGTGCTCAAATGACACTTATTTTATCGACTTCGAAAGAACGAAAAGCAAAGTCGACGTCGGCGGAATTTGAACTCAGAACGTAACGACGTACAAAACACCGCGAAACATTTTGCCCGGTGAGCTAACGATCGTCACCTTTGTACGTATGTACATTAAAGAAAGGAGGAATAAAATGAACACACATTGGTGTGAACGATTTCGAGAAGATATGCTCTGTATGAAATCAAATAATATAATAAATCATATCTGAAGTAGAAACTTCGTAAATCGCGACTCTGATTTTCGCGAGTCCCATTCCAAAGAATGGGAGTCATTATTCAACCATGACTGTAAAATCAGCTATGTATTATTTTTTTGCAAGAAAATATGTGAAATAAATGTTTATTCTGTCTTCACATTGAAGGACGATTTAAATTTTGTACACAGGATTTTTTGATGAGAATAATTTTGTCCTAAAAGCTGCCTAGTATTTTTCTAGTTTACATGTAACACAAATTGGCACATTTTTACAAGCATCTATTACATAAACATCATTTGGTAAGGGGGCCGTTATATGTGTGAATAGGTAATTATGTCATTAAATAAAGCCAACGTTACATAAAGCCAACCACACGTGGCGTGATGAATTCCGTCAAATTACGTCAAGAGGTAACTCAGCTATTCGACAAATAATTTCACTAAAAAAATAAATACCAGGCTGATGAGAATACGTACAAGGTTTTAGGTAATTCATATGCTTTTGCTTTTTCTTTGCTTTATATAAGCTCAATATTATGTAAAAGTAACATAAACAATGTGTCAAATGATAATTAATTCATCACTGAATAAAAATTAAGATCTGAAAATTCAGTTAAATATCTAGCACGCCCAGCACTACTACATATGTAATATGTATTTCACAAATAGATCTATCTATCTATCTATCTATCTATCTATCTATCTATCTATCTATCTATCTATCTATCTATCTATGTGTGTATGTGCACATACATATATATGCATGTACCTATACATACATACAAACATCCATACATCCATACATACTTACATAATGACTATTTCTAATGTAATAGTAGTTTAGTATCATCACCATTACCATCGCCGTAAACATCATGAGTTTTGTTACAACTATTACCATCGTTACTATTATCATCATCATGTCAGTTTCATTCATAGAATCTTCATCTCCTCCCGAAGCAGACAGCCAACAAAATTACCTTAGCACGCACACGCACCGTGCGCGTACACACATACACAAACACATATACACAATCTCATAAGAACACATACATGATTACGCAAATTTATACATTCACACACATGCGCGCGCACACACACATTCACACAGACACACACACAAACGCGTATAAAAATACAATCCACCCACCCATCCACACTTATACAGATTTACTTAACAGTCAGTATTTCTGCCCCTCTTCAACATATTTAACCCAATTCTTCTGCATTCTACATTTTCGTATCTTTTACTCTCTCCCCATCTATCTCTTCACCGACCCCATCACACACACACACACACACTCTCTCTCTCTCTCTCTCTCTCTCTCTCTCTCTCTCTCTCTCCCTCTCTCTCAATCTTTCAGTCGTTTTCTCTCTTCCTTTCTTTGCGGCTTTTACTATCTTGCTTAGCTTTTACATATATACCTGCCTACTCTCTTTTTTCTATGGCTTTTAGAACAAACATTATACTACTACATACATATATACATATATACATACATACATACATACATATATATATATATATACATATATACATATATGATACATGATCACCTACATTCATACATAAACACATATTCTCATATAAATGTGTGTATTTATACATACACACACAACATATATATATATATATATATATATATATATATACATGCGCGCGCACTCGCACACGATAGAGAGATGGGTAGGCAGATGTATGTATGTATGTATGTACGTATATATATATATATATATATATATATATATGCACATATATACATATACATACACGCAGACACACACACACGCGCGCACACACACACACACACACACACACTCATGTGACTATATGCATATATGTATATGTTTATGTATACACACACATGCATACATACCCAACGGTTAGCTGTGATATTTGAAAAATAATATTCCAAGGAGACAGTCTGTATGTGTTTCTATTTCTGCAATTAAATTCACAGTCATTTCTTTGACAAAAATCAAGTTATATGATTTACAATAGCAAGAAACCAGAATGCAAACAGCAATTTCGTTGTAGGCAATCTAAAGGTCTCCACTAGAAATATGTTTCTGATGTTTATGATGTTGTGAGCTGAGATAGCAGGTAGAAATGGCGAGCTGTAAATGGTAGGCGGAAGTGATGCTGGGTTAGAAGTCGGCAGAGCGTGCTTTTCTAACGCAAGGAATCAGCGTGATTTCTCGGCCGCCCCAGAAAGACGTACAGTTAGTCTGCTTCTTCAAGATGAAGCCTAATGCAGCTTCCTTTCTTCTGCAAAGCAAAAATGCTCGAAGTGTGGTTAGAGGCTGTGACAAGCGTCAGTCGATCGACCCTACGACGAGTGTGCATGAGGTGGGAAAGATTCAACGGAAAGACACTTAAAAGTGATTGACAAGGCACTATTGGCAAATGTTCTATCATACTATGATTGACTGTGGACCTTGGCGAATAACTGTATGGGTGGAAAATAGAGCAGAAGCTGCGGTTGAAATTGCAAGGGTTCTGAATGAGATAATTTGGGAGATGAGGTACTGATAGACAACAGTACTGCGTTTCGTTCGAAGTAAACTGAGAGATACTGGGCAAGAGGAAGGCCAGGAGTTACTTTTGGGCTGCGTACAGGCCGAGCGGAAATAAGATTGTAGAGAGACACCTTTGAACGATCATGTCACCTCGGTCAGGCATGATGGAGGAGTCGGTGCCCCAGAGGAAAATGTTCCGGTAAAAGTGGAGACATCCGGCCGCAATACCAGAAAGGAAGGACCTGTATCTGTCCACGTTCGAAGCCAGGTTTGATGAAGCCACCCAATGCACGTGTCGATGGAATGCCGCATTCATACTTGATGTCCGTTGGATGATTGGCTCATCAGATGATGGAAGCTAGCGATGATGAAGGTGAAGAGACTTAGACCAATACTGAAATGCTGCGAGAGATAGATCTTCCTTAGTTCCCATGTTCCTTTTCCTTTCAACTTCATATGGAATCGTTAGAGGCACTGTTGAAACATACGGTCTCGCCTCAGCCGAGTTCTACTTGAGAGAGAGAGGGTGGAGAGAAGGAGAAGAGTCGATGAAGGCAATGTTGACCTCGCTAGGATTTAAAATCAGCGTTCAGAGAGAAGGAACAAATACGAGTGCAATCAACTCAGCCAACTCGTAAGATTTCGCAGTTAGATACTTTCAAATCGTGATACAAGTCACATTA
>NC_043017.1:5688697-5693697 GCF_006345805.1 Octopus sinensis | reverse complement strand
CTGAAAGCAAATGAAAAAAAATATGGTGAAGTATGAGGCAAAAAGAGAAAAGGTTGTTATATGACATTGTCTTGCACCGTCACTGATTGAAAATAGCCTTGAGTATTCTCCATCAATTGCAACACGCGCTATCGTATCTTTATGAAAGGTCTTAATGATATTTGTAAATTTATCAGGACAACCAACTTTGCTAGAAATTGCTCATAATGCTTTACGCTTCATTGAATCAACGGCCTTGGTGAGGTCAATGAAGCAATGATAGAGATCAAGTCTCTTCTGAAAATATCACGTCATTGATTTCTCGTCCAGTGCGAAAATTTGATTTATACTCGGGAGAAAGAGATATCCTGATGTATTTAATGAGCCTGTCAAAAATAATGATGCTCAATATTTTCCTTACAACTTTGAGGAGAGAAATGTATAAAGAATTACCGTATATATCTTTATCACCTTTTCTTTTGTAGAACGTTTTCAACAACGGAGCTCTCTAATTTTGAGGAACTGTGTATCATTTTCCCATAGATTAGATATAAGTTTATGCAAAATATCCAGCATAACATTTCCGACAGATTTCAGAACTCCTACAGCAATACCATCACATTAATGCCAGGAGTTTTTCCATTTTTAAATTTGCACACAGAATATCTTCATTGAAAGTAAGCTGATCATCAGAAAGTGCTTTACTGGAATTCGCTGAATTAATTCTATAAAAAAATAATCAATGTTTGATGAGTAATTAAGCAGATTACTAAAGTATTCTTGCCACCATCTTAGGGTCTTGAATCTTTAATAAGTGTTTTGTCATCCTTAGCTCTGATGAGAGTCCAAGGAATTGAGTCAGGACAATGAACCCGATTTATGAGCTTCTTTATATCTTTTTATTCATGTTTTCTGAAAACTATAGCTCAACCCACCATGTATTTTTCATTATTTTGATTACCTTTTAAATCTTTCACTGAATAGTTTTATTGAGCCAGTAAATTTCACAGACTTACATATTCACAGAATTCTTACGTAGATCTCTTACGTAAGGTCTTTGTGTATTTCAAATCTGTGCACATTTGTAGCAAAAGTAAAGCAGTAGAGTTTGACTTTGAGTGTACCACTTTATGGTGTTCTTAACAATTCCATATTCCAAAATTTTCATCAAATGCGTAGACATTCTCAAGAATTATTACTTTATCCCCAACTGGAACTGTCTGAATAATATCTTTTAGTTATCCATAAAGTAGATTTTTTCTTCATCAGAACTAGTTATTGTTGGTGAAGAAGCACTGATAGAGGTCACTGAACGATAAGATGATACAGGCCTGGACATACACACAATTCTGTTATTTAAACAAGGTAGTATTTAGTAAGATACAGGATTAATGTTAACATAACTGAAAAATACATTCGATTCACACCTAAGATTATCATCTCTTCTATTCCAGAAAATAGTGCAGTTACAATTTAATCAAGCAAGGTTCTTTAATTCTAACAGTCAACCACAATATCGAGTATGTGCTTTTTGGCAGTCACTTGATGACACCCTGGGACCAGATACCTTTCTTTGGAACCTCTCCCAAAAAGAGGCTGCGAGATCAAATCTAGCAAACCATTTTTGAATTTATATTACCGTATTTTCCGGTGTATAAAACGCTATTTTTTACCTTGGAAATTTAATGTGTGGCTTAGAGAAAGGTGCGCTAAATGTGTGCATTTTTTAATAAGTTTCTGGAGGAAAATAATTTGTGTATGGAGATCGAATGATTCCACTGGTTTTTTCAGAGGAAAGGTCGATCGGTGAACGTGAAAGACTACTGCTACAGTACATTAGTGCCTGGAAGAAAACAAAGCATATTTGTTTTGTTTTACCTTCATGTTTTGGTAATGTTATATTTAATCCAATAAAGACTTTAATATTAACGAAATGTGTTTGTTGTTGATTATAGAAAGATAAAATCAAAACAATAACAATACATCTCATAGTTGTCAAATAAGGTATTTTGAAACTACATACACGTCAACAACAAAAAAGCTAGCTGCGGACCCTTAGCTTCTCTAGGTTAACGCTTTTAAACGCTTTATGTGTAGATAAAACCAAAATGTTCACCCCCATATTCGGCCCTGCAGCTTAAATAGCGATGCATTTTATAGACCAGAAAATACGGTGCTTTATATTATAAATTTTTGTAGTTTTTTTTTTTTTTTTTTTCAGTTTTCAAGCTACCACCAGCCATATATCACTCACATGAATGCATCACCAAAAGAACACATAATATGCATATGATTGATTGATTGATTGATTGATTCTAGTTTCAGCTTATGAGCTGTGGCCATGCTGGGGCACCGCCATTTGGTGTTGCTACTTGGTTTCACTTCATGAAGGCTTTCTAGCAACTGCTATTTGGTGCATGAGAGAGTTCGATGCAGCTGCCCTCATCTGCCCCTCCTGTCGTGAAGTTGGTTCATCTGGGACACCTGACAGGAAGAGATCCAGCTTCATTTTAAAGACATCTGTATCCACCCCATGCAGGTCTCTCAGGTTCTTCGGGAGGATATTGAAGAGCTGTGGGCCTCGGAAGCCCAGGCTATCACAGAATCTTGTCCTACATTTTGATGGCAAGTTTGGAGTCCTAGGCACCACGCAGTGGCGCCCAGTTCTGGCATTTGCGTAACTCTCGATGCCAAAGTTCAGGACACTTCCCCCCAGGATCTTCCAGATGTATATTATGGCATATCTTTCCCGCCTACGCTCCAGGGAATATAGTTTTAATCTCTTGAGTCTTTCCCAGTAGCTTACATTCTGCATAGAGGCTATCTTCTTCGTGTAGCTACGTTGGATCGCCTCGAGCTCTGTGATCAACTTGACACTGGATGGTGACCATAACTGAGAGCAGTAGTCAAAGTGGCTTAGGACAAGTGTCCTCCAGAGGACCATCATGGTTTCTTGTTCTCTTGTTCTAAAGGTTCTGAGGATCCATCCGGCCAGTCGTCTACATTTCATTGCCGATTTAGCAACATGTACACGAAAGGTCGCGTCATCACTCATGTAAATACCTAGGTCACGCACTGATTGTGCCTCTGGGATTGCTATTCCTCCGGGTCCAGTGTATTCATTGGGTATTGCATTTAGTTTTGTTTTGCATATGAATACATTCCCCATAGGATGTCAAGTGATCATGAGATAATTCAGTGTAAATGAGAAACAAGTATAGTCCATAAAGCAACATAATCGAAAGTCGAACAAACTGAAAAGCAGTACATCGGAATCACACACACATACGCCACAAACTCAAACATACGCCCCCTCTCCACACACACATTCCCGGAGCCTATCCAAAAGAAATGAAACATCACCGTCTAAATACAACTGGAATAAAAAAAAAACATAACTGCAATAGTAAAATGGTAAATAATAAACAGTGCAACATCATATATGAACGACTCTGGAATCTGTCCGCTATGTAAAATACCACATGACACAACACGAAAGGTGTGAAATTGTGTTATTATGTTGAAGATACCAAAACAAATTCATCTTCAAAGAAAGAAAAAACAAGCTCCGAACTCTACTAATAGGATAACACACACACACACACACACACACACACACCACACACACACACACCACACACACTCATTCACTCACTCACTCATTCACTGTGGTAACCCATAATTTAATCAGCACATGCTATTCAATTACATTAGCAAGTCTTGATATATACATATATATATATATATATAGTATATATACATATATTTGTATATATATGTATATATATATATATATACATTTATATATATATATATATATGTATATATATATATAATATATATATATATATACATATATATATATATATTATATATATATATATATATATATATATATATATATTATATATATATATATATAAAATTCAAATTACGATGAATGTAAACAAACGTTGAGAAGCGTTGAGATGTCTTAGAAAGTGATTTAAAATTCTCAAACGCAAGATAATGCTAATAATATAGCCTGAACAGGATAAGCCACCCCTATTTTGCAGAAAAAAGTGCTGGCGACCGGCTAGGCTATATTATTAGCATTATCCTGCGTTTGAGAATTTAAAATCACTCTTTATATATATATATATTTATATACGCGCGCGTGCGTGTGTGTGTATACTTTATGTACATATGTATATACTTAACTGGACTATTAAGTAAATTCACTCCATGACATAAAAAAAAAAAGTAAATCTTAACATTAACTGAAATCCTCCGTAGAAAAATTAGCATTGGCAGGTTCTGTGTTAGGGGTAAAAATGCTGGAAGCGACTTAATAATAGTCTAGAGAGCCTATACAATGTAACACATCTGAGACAGCTTTTCCTCAACTTCAGAGACTCTGAGATACTATTTCGTTGTGCTAGTTATTGATTTAATAATGGCTGGTGAGACTATGTCCCCCAAAATATGGAGACTATTAGTGTTTATTGGTCTAAGGTACCCTGTAATCAATCTAAAGTATCAAAGATTGATCTAGCTTCTTAGCATGAGTAAATCTTTCACATACTGCGATGGTGTAGATGTGGTGAAATAGAATGCTAGGATGCTGGGACAGTTAGAAGCAGATTCTAGGGACTTGTTTTTCTAAGCCTGTTTACGATTTTATTGCAAGCATTCACTTTTTTCTTTTGTCATTTGGATGTGGAATTTGAAGTAGAGATAGTGATCCACGGTCATATCTAAGTACACATGGTATTTACAGAGCTCAAGAGGTGTTCCAGATCAGTCTCCGTCGCGTTGGTGTTTTGGTTTAAGGATTCTCAAATGGAAGGCACACGTTTGTGTCGTAGATGGAGTGCACGAAAGTGGTTCTGTTCGTATTAAGATGCTAACTGATCAAGGAAATTTTTTATCTTATCCTCCACTATCGAGAAGTTATATGTTGAAAAGCAAGCGAGCAATTCCTTGAGGCAGACAATTTTTCAGCTTATGCCACCTACTTCATTTACTGTCCAACACCATAA
>NC_043017.1:5678697-5683697 GCF_006345805.1 Octopus sinensis | reverse complement strand
AGTATATATCGACCCCTTTGAAAGGTATAGCCAACTGCAGCGAGATTTGAACTCGAAACGTTGACGGTACTTAATTAAATACCGCAAAGTATTATTTGATTTAGCCTCTGTTGCTTTTGCCTCCCACCTACTACTACTACTACTACTACTACTACTACTACTACTACTACTGCCGCTGCTGCTGCTGATGATACCTTCTACTCTAGGCATAAGGCCTGCATTTTAAAGGAGGGAATTTTAAGGGAGTGAATTACATCTACCTCAGTGCTCAACTGGTATTTATTTCACCGACTCCGAAAGGATGAAAGACAAAGTCGACCCCGGCAGTATTTGAACCCAGAACGTAAAGACAGACGTAATGCTGCTAAGCATTTTGTCCAGTGTGCTAACGATTCTGCCAGCTCGCCACCTTCAATAATAATCGTTTCAAATTTTGAAACAAGGAGAGCAATTTCGAGGGAGAGGATAAGTCAAATACATCAACGCCAGTGCTCAACTTAGTTTATCGACCCCACAAGGATGAAGGTAAGGTCCAGACCGTCAAGTAGAGAGTATGGACAGCATATGAACTGCCTGGCCTGTGGTACGTGATCCTCCTTGTACGGGGCTTTCCTCAGCAGCGCTACCGTTCTTCGACTCACGAAAACGTAGATTTTCCCTTTCTGCTGTCAGTTGCTGGAGATATCTGTCAAGAGGTTGCCAAGCAAGTCAGGCATATAAAGGTAAAGGCTCTTAGATTAGACAATCCAAGATAAGCGGTTTGCCCCTCATACAGTTAGATATTACTTCATGTGTTTACGTGGCTGTTATCAACTTTTTTGCAGCACTCCGCTTTCATTGCTAAGTGTCGTAGCCGGCCGTAAAGGTAAGTAGTGAAATCCATCCTGCTATCCAGCCCACTATTCGTCCTGAACAGTCGAACAAAGTGCTACTAAAAAGCGGTCCACATCTGCTTGGGATGGAACAGCAAGCGTTCATCATGGTATACTAAAGACCAAATTATGGATTTCTTACCATGTTGCACCTCTGATAGTTGGTCCCATCGAACGGGTTTCGATCCTTTGTGTCTTAGAGCTCAGGCAATCAAGCATTCGTGCTTCACGTTGAAGAATCGGTCAGGGACTAATCTCATCGTAAGCACGTCGGTCGCGACGCCTTTCCTAAACGCTCCTTTTAAGTTTATACCTAGACCTCCTTCTATTCTGGTTTTCTCTATCGCTTTTTCCACACTAGATCTTATCGCATCTACTCTAATTGCCTTTTGTTTTTCAAAGCGAGCCACCATTTACTGTTTAACGTTTTCCCTCATCAACGCTTGCGAAACTAATTCAATAATCCAGTCCCTGCAAGCTTGGTATGCTGGGAATGATGCGTTCATATTCCGGATCCCTATTACGTAGCTTATTTAGATTGACAGTACAAATCATAAATTTGGGGACTGTATAGCCGCCTACTTTGAATTATGGATATCTACGCAACCCTTGTCTACTGGCCAATATATTTTATCTATATACGATCTGGATGAGCCAATGTTGTTTGTCGATGTCCACATTTAGTAAATCCAGTTGGTACCTGCCAGACAACTGGAAACATCAGAACAGATTTATCCAAGCGTGTATTTAAGTGACGGTCCAAGCACCCATTTGCACTAAAGAGCGAACGTTCCTAGGAAGATTTCTAGGCACCAGGAAAAATCTGGACGCTCCGCCCCTGTTGAAGTGTAGATGGCCACTTATCTGAAGAAGTGATCTTCGCAACCGATTATGTTCACTACCAACAACTTACCTTCTGAGTCAAGAAGATGGTCCGCGTCATGAAATCCAGACCTTTCTTAGACATCACAGAGACTTCACTTCTAGTTCTCCTTGCTCAAATATGTTTTTTTTTTACCATATTGGTTTTAGAGCAATCTCCAATTGCTGTTGAGTTGACCGTTCTATTTTTTTATGTGTGTGTTTTATACTAAATATCTTGTAAGTAATTGTTCTTTTGTTTTGTTTTTTCGTGGCTTAATTCTTGTGGAGTGTTAAGGAAGACATTGTTTCCATCCTTCCCTCACAACTCCTTTGCATTTTTTATATCCTTAATTGTTACATTTATTTCCTCTGAAGTTTGTTTCGCCGCGGATGCGAAACTGTTGCACTTGACCTTGTTGTTGTTGTTGTCGTAGCTGCTTGTGTTGGTCTTGTTGGCGTTGCTGGTGGTCTTACTAGTACACATGTTCCCACTTCTCTCTTTCTCCTTCTCCAGTGTAGGAGCAATAGTGGTGGTGAGAGCAGGGAAATGTTCGTTGGAAAGGCGGACCAATGAACAGCCTTCGTTTTCCTTTCTAGCGCTACAAGTGCCGGAACACTTCTTCTTCTCTTCTTTGCCTTTTAAGGTGCGGAGCGGGCGGAGATAGTTTACGTTTAACGTTTCATGTATGTAGTCGTTGGACTGCAGAGGGTGTGGAGTGCAAAGATGGGAAGAGCTTACACTCCTCTTCACAGACATCCGTGTAAAATTTCGAATTGCAAAACCGAAATTTTAAAATTTTGGTATGAAAAATTCGCCCCTAAAAGGGGAAAATTCCGCCTAACCAATTAGTTGAGCAAGAGTCCAGTCGGCTTGGCCACAGTCGAACCAATTCTACTATATGGCTCAGAAACTTGGACGTTATCGAAGAAGCTTGAGAGGCGGTTGAATGGAACCTACACTCGCCTCCTTATGAGAGCTCAAAATCTCTCGTGGAAGCGTCATCCAACCAAAATGCAAATATATGGGAAACTACCACCTGTGTCATCTCTTGTGAAAGGTAGGAGAGTCCAGTTTGCTGGACATTGTTGTAGAGCTGAAAACGAGGCAATTTCTACTCTTCTCCTCTGGAAGCCACCTACTCGCAACACCAGAGGGCACACACTCTCCTACCCTGATGTAATCTCCAGGAATACAGGCATCCAGCAACAAGACCTCCGTAATGCTATGATGGAACGTGAAGTCTGGCGTAGCATGGTAAATTCCATTGTCTTGGCCACGATCGAACAATGATGATGATGATGACAGAAATATGCAAAAAAAACAACATACATAACAAATTTTTCAATGAAAATTGGGCAAAAACTCACAGCATCTAAAGACACGTCCTTCCCCTTGCAAACCAATAATGTACACCATTAGCCCAGAAAGGATATAAGAGACGTCATGGCAATATAGCAAGGATTTTCCATTGGACACTTTGCTACAAGTATGGACTTGAAAGAGCAAAAACGTGATACGAACATAAAACCCGAAAGCATCATCGAAAATGATAATGCAAAGATCCTATATGATTTTATGATTCAGTGTGACCATGAGATAGAGAATAGGAAACCAGACATAGTGTTAATTGAGAAAGAAAGCAAACGATGTTGGATCCTGGATATAGCATGCCCAGCTGACAATAAGGTATGCGATAAGAAAGTCTATACTGATTTTCAACTAATCTATTCTATTTTTCTCCTAGCACCACACCTCATATAACAACATGATTTATATTTCTGACGGCACAGCCTTCACTTTCACTTTCACCTTCACCTTCGCCACTCGCTGGCTCATACAAACGAGCTGATGGTGAAATTTTCTTTCCTACTTCGCCAGCGAAGTGACACTCATGGAAATCTTACCTCCACTAGATCGCGTCACGAAATCTACATCTTTGCACGTACCTGATAGGTGTATCTCTGCCAAGGCCGGTTTAGAGTTCTCCTACTTGGTTATTCATGCCTATGTTTGCTTCTTGATGATTTGTAGTGGATTAGCTATGAAAGCCCATCTACCATCTATCTTTGCGAGCTTTTTGGCTTCATCTACTAAATATTGTCGAAGGAGACCTGCTCTTGGCTGCTTCTGGCTCTAGTAAAGGCTTTTCATGTGTGGTTTTTGCTGTTGCTGGTTATACTGGTGACGATGGTGAATATGGTCGGACTGTTAGTATTATAGTTACTGCTAATTCTGGCCTCAAAGTCTCGATTGTAGCAATTTCTACGCGTGGAATTGTAGGTGGAGACGGTCATGGAAATATTGATGCTAGTCTAAATAGGCGGTGATGGTACAGTCATTGTCGTAGTTGCTTAGCATATTGCTATTGTCACTGTCAAATGTAAATATTTTGTTGTTAATCAAATACGGTCTCCCTGTCGTGAGAATGGAGATGGTGACGTCAGGAGTGCTGTTGCTACTGGTCAATTTAATGTGATTATGTAGTTGTTGCTCCAGTTTGTTCCTTGCCATGTTGTGACGACGATTTTTAAGTGATCGGCGAGAGTAGTTACACTGCCATCACTGAACGTGGTCTGTTGACAGACATCCACCTCTGCCTTCTCTCCTTGCTTGCTTGCTACCCTGAAGCATTCACTTTTATGGTTACCATCTCGGTCTGCTACTTTTTCATTTGATTTTAAGAACAGTTTTCCCAATTATTTTTTAGAAACAGATTTTATCACTTTAAAGAGACAAATAAGAAAAAGTTGACCGTCCAGCCGGCAGCTATGTTCACATGTCCAGAGGGCAATATGCGGACGCATCAACATGAAAAGAGGTAAGAAGTAGTATAAACATGTACAACGTCACAACTCGGATGTTTCTTTCTGGTTCGACAAGGGGACCAACGTAAAGCATCCTGATATAAAAATGAAGGATTGAAACAAAAATGTTTACACTCTGATGTGCATTTCGTTCACTTTCAGTTCACTAGTACAACTCAAATAGTATATTGTTTGCACAAGTTATATCACCTGGATCGGCCAGGCTGTCTGGTGTCGAGTCGCATCCACTGGCCACAGCATTTGCTCCATTCCTCTCGTGCTCTCGCCAATCTCCTTTACGTTGTTCTAAACACCTTTCTTAAATCATCTTCCCATCTGACTGGAGGTCTTCCGAGTGGTCTCTTCCGTTCGCGCGGGTACTACTCGGAAATTGCACGGGTCCACCGATTGTCTGTGAACCTCGCAACATGACCGTCCCACAGTAGCTTTTCGTGGTGG
>NC_043017.1:5666197-5671197 GCF_006345805.1 Octopus sinensis | reverse complement strand
GATTGACCGTGTAGACTAATGGTACTTAATCGGGGTCAATATGGCCCTTGGAGTCCATATAAGATTTTGTAGTTAAAATTGATGTGTAGCTGTGTGGTAAGAAGCTTGCTTCCTTACCACATAAGTCCCGAGTTCAGTTCCACTGCGTGGCACCTTGGGCAAGTGTCTTCAACTATAGCCCCGGACCGATTTAAGCCTTGTGAATGGATTTGGTAGCCGGAAACTGAAAGAAGCCCGTCGTATATATATATATATATATATATATATATATATGTGTGTGTGTGTGTGTGTGTATTTGTGTGTCTATGCTTGTCCCCCTACCATCGCTTGACAACCGATGCTGGTGTGCTTACGTCCCCGCAACTTAGCGGTTCGCCAAAAGAGAACGATTAGAATAAGTACTGGGTTTACAATGTATAAGTCCTGGAGTTGATTTGTTCGACTAACGGCAGTGCTCCAGTATGGCTGCAGTAAAATGACTGAAACAAGTAAAAACAATAAAAGAATAATAATCTGGGCATATATTTCTACAATATTAAAAAAAATATAAAAGGACCTTTTAGACATTGATTGGCAAGGAGGCCCCTTCTCATTTGGAGTAAAATAGGGATCAAAGGTGTCCATAGGCAAAAAAAAAAAAATGGCCGAGAATCACTGGCGTAGACGTTCAATTGTTAGTTCGGTTTTCTTCCTTTAATTTTGTTTGATGGTGTGTGTGTGGAAGTGCGTAGCCAAGTAATGAAGCTGTCGACTTCATGATCGTAAGGCGGTGGGCTTGATTCCTGCACCGGGTGATGAGTTGTGTTCTGGACCAAGGCCCTTCACTTGTTCCAGTCGATCCTCCTGAAAATGGATACCAGCACTATGCTGGTGCAGCTCCCTCTCTCTCCCTCTCTCTCTTTTCTCCTTTCTTTCTCCTCCTCTCTCTCTCCCTCCTCCCCTATCTCTCTCTCGCCCCTCTCTCCGCCTTAAGCTGTCACATCTGATTGAGCAGACCTACAAACTCAGAGAATGTGGAGAACGGAAACAAATATTGCAAGGTTTTCAACGAATCTTTAAAAGGATGTCATTTCTGTGTATTTATGTTTACACAAGTTAAGACCGCTGTTTTAGGTGTGCTTCGAGATCCACTATTCCGAAAAAGATATATATGCGCAGCCGCCCTGGTTTTCCCATAGTTTTGGCCCTTATCTACTCTCTGAAAAGAATACCTTTTACTGAACAAGGATGGCCCTATCAGAAACTAAACATTTTGTAAATAGTTCAATTGAAGACAAATATACCCTATTTTTATTCGAACAAGATCTTTTGTCGTTAAGACAAAAAGAAGACAACAGTTGGTAGTAAATGTTATTCGTCCTAATTTCCTTCTTTACACAAATCTCTGGATCCAAAAATTGATTTCTTTGTTAGGTGTACAGAGAGACAAACAAAAGATGGCATAATGAGACTTGCCCAAGGTGCCACGCAGTAGGACTGAACCCGGAACCATGTGGTTGGTAAACAAGCTACTTACCACACAACCACTCCTGATATATACATATATATATATATATGGTCATCCTATAAATGCGTTTTTTAAAAAATAATTCTTTTATTTTTCAAAATTAAGATAAACATAGTTCTTTTTCAATCTAAAATATAACCCCCTTCATTTTTTACAATGTTCTTCTATCTATCTGGTAGACTTGCAAAGCCCTTCTTCCAAAATTCATACCTCTCTCAGTAGTATTAGCAACAGTGACTGAGTTTCTATCGGAAACAGAAATCGGTTCGTGCGTTCAGTTTCATTGAGAGATTTTTTAAATCGATGAACTCTGTGACGGTACTACTGATTGGATCCTCAGTTAGTTCTATATGTAGTGTCCTTTTGAAATTTCATTTGTATTTCTTGATCATCATGTATCGGAATTTTATCCCATATAGGCTAATGACTTCCATTTTACTACCAGGCATATTCGGTTGACATCTATCTCTAACCTTTTTTTTTTCTGATCACAATTTTCTCATCTTCTTTTAGTCTTATCAAGGAGGTTGATCTTGCTTTCTCTTCGCTGCTTGAGAACATCAAGAAGATATGTCGGCCCTACATTGCATGAAATATGTCGATAAAATATATAACCAGTAACTGTGTAAATTTTCTTTGTTATATGTATATATTCTTCCTTAAAAACAAAATTGCCTCGTGTATACGTATGTGTGTGAGTGTGCGTGTGTGTGTGTGTGTGTTCATTATGAGACCATTCAGAGATACGATTTAACGACACCCGTTAAACCACTAATCTTCACTAATCTCTTCTAAAAGAAGAGAAGCCTTTTTATGAAATAGTGGTGCACGTATAAAATTACGAAGTATGTGTGACTTTAACCACCCTGCACCAGTTTCTCTATAATTTGAACAAATTATTAGATGTACAAATGGAAATAATATATTTACAACGCATCTGCAGAAACATACACAAATTTTTGTTCTTATATACATTTTGTCTCCCTGTATTTAATGTGTGTTGATTCAATAGATATTTGATATATTTTTTATCGATGCATCAAGATAAAAGGCAAAGTTGATACCTTGTTGGGATGGGAGTTGAGAAAGAATGATTAAAATAGATACTGTTCCCAATAACTTATACTGTTGTGCCACCAGCACTGTCCTGGTAGAAACAGAAATACGAGTTACAGAATAAGCAGAACAGATGATAGAAGGGGTAAGAAAACTAATTGTCTCAAACAACGGAAAAGCATGAACGTTCAACATAAACACGCAGACAAACAGCACAGGAAATCCAGTAGGAAAAAGAAAATGCATGAAATCATTGTGGTGCTTGCTTCTTAACGACCAGAGCCTGTTAAAATTAAGTAAAGAATTACAACAAAATGTTTATCGCCGGAAACATCGTTACATATGTACTTACACTCTATGTCTAACAGACATAGTCGATGTCTGGACTGCCACACACACACACACACACACACACACACACACATCAGTGACGACTCCGGCACCCGCGCTGTTCGGGTTTAGCTCAAGTATAGATTTAATAAAGTGAACGTGTATTTGCAAGCTGATTCAATTTCTGCCAACACTTGACTTCAAGTATGTAATTGAAGCCAATAACTCGGGCTCCTTTTATTGAGCCTGGTCGCAGTTCCTTTATTTTTGTTCAGCGTCTGGTGGTCGTTTTAGGGGTGTCCTGTGTCAAAAAATATCAGACGTTCTCTCGACATCATTCATACGCCCCTGACCCGAGTTGTTATTTAAAGTCGTAAAAATTAAAAGTAATTCAAATTCAATGTTTTCGTGAAACAGTAAATTTCTATAGAGATTAGGATTGAAATTCCAATCTATGAAAAGTTTCCGTTCTACAATATTCTTAAAGGAACGAAAAATCATCCAGCAACTCAAGCTAATACGAACGAGCCTGATAGATGTAAAAAAAAAACTGATTATCTCTTGTCAAGAGTATAGCCGACAGTCAGATCGCTGATGTTTGTTGTGTACTCCGCTGCTGTTATTATGTGCGTCTCTGTGTAATGATCAGTTGTGTTTTACAGGGTTGCCTTATTTTTACCCCTAACTTAGAAACAGTGAAAGACATAATGGTAGATATAAAAAAATAAGCCATCTGGGGACTAGATATAAAGCGGAAAACGTGGAGCTAGCATGTGTCGTATGTGAAATCTGTGGTGAGCCCGAGTGACTCTGATGACCTAGAGTCACTTCTGATATATACATATATATATATAGGGTCATCCTATAAATGCGTTTTTTTAAAATAATTCTTTTATTTTTCAAAATTAAGATAAACATAGTTCTTTTTCAATCTAAAATATCATCCCCTTCATTTTTTTACAATGTTCTTCTATCTATCTGGTAGACTTGCAAGGCCCTTCTTCCAAAATTCACTTGCCCGTGACGAAAAATACTCCTCCAGTACTGTTCTAACCTCATCTACAGAATTCATAACTTTCCCGTCCAAATGATTTTGAAGACTGCGGTATAAATGATAATCAGGTTGGGTAATGTCCGGCGAATATGGTGGTTGGAGCATTGTTTCCCATTCAATTTGCTCCACCTTTTGGAATGTCATCCGCACACTATATGTGGCCGAGTATTATCCTGATGGAGGTTGCTTTGTTAACTCACTATTCTGGTTTTCTTCAATATATATGTATATTAGTCGCGATCAGAAACGGAGGACATGGCCCTTCGCATTACCTCTTTGACAAGTCGGAAGAAGGGTGGGAGGAAGCCATTCTCAAGCCAAAGATCTAACCGGAATTCTTGCAACAGAGTGGACTCTGCTAAAGGCACCTGGGGGACATTTTTATTCTAGAAAAAAAAAAAATTATGTCTACTGGCTGTGTGGTAAGTAGCTTGTTTACCAACCACACGGTTCCGGGTTCAGTCCCACTGCGTGGCACCTTGGGCAAGTGTCTTCTACAATAGCCTCGGGCCGACCAAAGCCTTGTGAGTGGATTTGGTAGACGGAAACTGAAAGAAGCCCGTCGTATATATGTATGTATATGTATGTATGTGTGTGTGTTTGTGTGTCTGTGTTTGTCCCCCTAGCATTGCTTGACAACCGATGCTGGAATGTTTATGTCCCCGTCACTTAGCGGTTCGGCAAAAAGAGACCGATAGAATAAGTACTGGGCTTACAAAGAATAAGTCCCGGGGTCGAGTTGCTCGACTAAAGGCGGTGCTCCAGCATGGCCGCAGTCAAGTGACTGAAACAAGTAAAAGGGTATCCAAGAAAGCCACGGTGAAATTTGAACACAGAGCTCAGAATCGGAACTAATATCGCGAGGCATTCTATCCAACGCGCGAACGACTCTGCCAATTCGCCACCTAAACGTGTAGATGGATTGGGTGTTCTACTGGATGTGGATGAAGTAGAAACTAGGGAACAACTACTAATATTACGCCTTAGCTAATCAATATTGTGTAAGTACAACCGTTCGGATAACATACACTGAACAAAAACACTTAAAAACGG
>NC_043017.1:5653697-5658697 GCF_006345805.1 Octopus sinensis | reverse complement strand
ACTGGCGTCACCAATGAAGCAGTAGTCTCAACGAAAACGGCGCGAAACTATTATGATCTTTTGGATGTTGACTGATGAATTAGCTACGAATTTTTCGTGTTTGGTTTTGTCAAATTTTCCGTGCTTTTGTTACATTTTTGCGGTTATGTTTTTTGAAAACATCCTTGATATAAATACGTATATACATACACACACATACTCATACACACATAAATATATAGGGGGTCCTTGGATTTATGTTAGTCAACCACGACCACTTGACAACCGAGGTTGGCTTGTTTACATCCCCGTTCGGCAAAAGTCCCCGATAGAATAAGCACCAGGCTTAGAAATAAGTACTAGGATTGATTTATTCGACCAAACCCTTGAAGACGGTACTCAACATGGTCGCAGTCCAGTGAATGAAACACGTAAAAGGTAAACACACACACGCATACACACACACACGCACACACACACACACACACACACACACACACACACATACACGCATACACACACTCGAAACTGAGTCGTAAGAGAGAAATTTCAGGGAAGTGAGACTACTCTATGTGTTTGCATAGTCGTGTCTGTGTATTTAAATGCGTGTGTGCTTGACTGCTGGCCGTGTAAAAAGAGTAAAGCTCTAATGTAACTTAGACACATATTTAAATCCACGTGGTGCATCGTGTTCGCTGACTTAAGTTTTCATTCATTTAACTTAGGAAACTTTTTATGCTCGCATCTATGAATAGTTGCGGCATACTGAACAGTTTACATGTAGATGAAAATAATATGCTGTTTAGCTGTAGGTAGGCTCTTATTCTGTAGATGAATGATCATATGCATCCTACATGTGACCATCCGACCTTCCTGAGACGTCCAGAGCACCATTGTCCAATTTGTCTCTGCTTTTCCAAATATAATGTGAAGGTTGTTTGTTTTTTTCTGGTATCCCAAACGATTATATTGATTTCATCTTACGTGTGTGTGTGTGCGTGTGTAGGTGTTACATGTGTGGGTATGTGTACATGTGTATGTGTTACATGTGTGGGTATGTGTTACATGTGTATGTGTTACATGTGTGGGTATGTGTTACATGTGTATGTGTTACATGTGTGGGTATGTGTTACATGTGTATGTGTTACATGTGTGGGTATGTGTTACATGTGTATGTGTTACATGTGTGGGTATGTGTTACATGTGTGGGTACGTGTTACATGTGTTTGTGTATGTTACATGTCTGTGTATGTTACATGTGTGTGTGTATGTGTTACATGTGTGTGTATGTGTTATATGTGTGTGTGTGTGTTACATGGTGTGTGAATGTGTGTGTGTGTGTGGGGGGGGAGTGCATGCACATTTATTGCTTATTTGATTTTGCGATTTTAATTGCTTGTGTTGGTGAGGTGTTCAGTCTTCTGACATTTTGTTTCATTCTCCACTAGTTCAGACCTTGCATACATTCTACTTTATTTACCATTAATTCTTCCAGGAGAATTGCTGTTGTATCAGTAGTCCATGTAGAATGGATGTTTCATAAACTATATACCCGCCCCCTTTGAAATGAAACACTTCTTTTTTCGTGTAGATTTCTGACAGTGAAACACCCTATTGAATTTCCTAGTTCGATGATCGATGTTCAAATCCTACCGGCCATAAAAAAAAAGCACCAACAACATAGTTATAGTACACAAGGCGGGGAGCTGGTAGAATCATTAGCACGCCGGGCGAAATGCTTAGCAGTATTTCGTCTGCCGCTACGTTCTGAGTTAAAATTCCGCCGAGGTCGACTTTGCCTTTCATCCTTTCGAGGTCGATTAAATAAGTACCAGTTACGCACTGGAGTCGATATAATCGATTTAATCCGTTTGTCTGTCCTTGTTTGTCCCCTCTGTTTTTAGCTCCTTGTGGGTAATAAAGAAATAGGTATTTTGTTCGCTTTCACGTTCTGAATTCAGATTCCGCGGAAGACGATTTGCCTTTCATTCCCTCGGGGGTCGATAAAAGAAGTACCATTTGATCACTGGGATCAATGTAATCGACTTACTCCCTCCTCAAAATTTCTGACCTTGTGCCAAAATTTGAAACCGATATACTAGGGTACATTTAATCAACCATCTCATTTTCCTCTAATTATTTTTATTGTTGTAGCAAATCATTATTATAAATTAGAGCCTCGGCATTTAGTTACGATCATGAGGTCCGTAGTTCAAATCCTGACGAAGTCACCTTGACCTTTCCATCCCTCTGGGATTGAGTAAACGAAATGCCAGCCCAGCCAAGTACCAAGGGCGATTTGATCGACTAACCCCTCCTATCCTAAATTTATAGCCGTGTGCATATGTTAGAAATAATAATTATTAAAAATGTGCTGTTGAAATATTTGATCGTAACTGTGTTGGATTAGGTCAAGCTTCACACAATAGCCTTGTGATGAAAAACGTTCCGACTATATAGGTGCAAGTGTGGCTGTGTGGTAAGAAGTTTGCTTCCCAGTCACATGGTTCTGGTTTCAGTCCCACCGAATGGCACCTTGGGCAAGTGTTTTCTACTATAGCCTCGGGCCGATCAAAACCTTGTGAGTAGATTTGGGAAAAGTAGAAACTGAAAGAAGCCAATCATGTGTGTGTGTTGTGTGTGGGTCTTTGTGCATATGTTTGACCCTCACCACTGCTTGACAACAGGTGTTGGTGTGTTTACGCCCCTATAATCTAGCGGTTCGGCAAAAAGGTTGATAGAATAAGTACCAGGCTTAAAAAATAAACTAATTACTGGAGTCAATTCGATCGAATTAATTTTTTTAAAGCGGTGCTCCAGCATGGCTTCAATCTACAGACTGAAACAAGTAAAAGAAATGATCACCTATCACTCATTACATTAATATTTCATCAAATGATGATTACCCACAGGTCAAGCCTAATCTAGTAGACCTATTATCAATAGTATTTCAACTGTGACCAAGCCGACTTTTTAAGGATATCTAGGACTCCTGTTATCCTATGTGTCTTTCCCCGTTTTATCTTTATTTTTCCTTTTTATTTATTTAATCATTTATTTTAGAAATTTTTGGTTGTTACATTACAGAGCTTTATCTACTTTCCATTGCTTGTCCAGCGACCACCTACAGATTGTCTGGTCAGCTGCCGATGGTAAAGTATGACTTCGGCTGGAGCCACTACTGACCGACCCACATGCAGTCGTTCCCAACCATTTTTAACTCCCTTGATTCCTATCTTACTCAGGTGGGTCTTCCTAGCCATTCGATATTTTTAAAATCCGGATCTTTTCGGTTTGAACGGCAGTTTTTTCTATCGGTGTCATATGAAATTGTCGCCCATAATTATGACCCTAGTATCGATCTATTGCATTTCAATCTGTTTTAGGGTTAGGGGTGGGGGGAAGGGTATCTTTTTTTCTTCAGAAATGTAAATAAACCCAATCTATTTCTTAAACGAGGGACATACGGCACAGAATGTTTTCACCTCAATAGACGTCATTGATTGGTTGAAATTGCAGAAATTGAAGAAAAACAACAACAAATATCTTACAAACTATAGAATTTTCTCAATAAAGCCAAGAGAAAAAGATGTTTTATAAACACATTCTACCAGTATACGAAGTTTAAAAGTGTTTAGCTACATGGAAATTAATTTAAAAACTGCCGGTCAAACCGAAAAGATCCACCAATCTATTGCACATAATTTTTAACATCAAAACCTTAAATGGCCCAACGAACCACTGATAATATAAATTAAAGCAGCCAACATTAAAGCACAGCAACAAACAAATCAAAAGTTTCTGTCAACATGAGAGTTTCAGTTTCGATTCTCAGCTAAAGTCAGTTTTACTTTACATTGATAATAATAGCAGCATTAAGAATGATATCCACGCCACATATTCACATTCCTGGCTTCATATGGATTTTAACATTTCTGGCCTTGTGCTTGGGTAAGAAATCAATACATTTAAATAAACAAATGTGAAATCGTGTCACTAAATATAAACGATGTTTATGTGTCACCTGTATGTGTGTCACTTATCTAAGTATGTGAGTGTGCATGTGTGTGTGTGTGTGTGTGTATGTGTGTGTGTGTGTGTACGTACGTGCGTGTGTGTGTGTGTGTGTTGTGTGTGTGTGGTGGTATACTCATCTTATCACAGCCATATTATTTCTTCAGTTCAAAAGCTGTGTCAAGTACTGGAGGTCAGACAGTGAAACAAGGAATAAAAACAAGCGAACACACGTACACATTGACTAAGACTGATACAGAGCCAATACATAACCCATTGTACATAGACTGCGTTTTCATTATCTGTTCTTCTATTGCATGAATATCTTAGCTTATTCAAACAGGACATGAAACACTGAATATAAGGATATAATTATTTACTATTTGTACATACACGCACACACACACACACACATATATATGTGTTTGTGTGTGTGTGCATTCGTATACGCACAGAAATATGTGTGTGTGTGCGTGCATGCATGCGTGCGTGTGTAACATTTATACAGAAATATATGCATGAATACACACACACACATACACACACACACACACACACACATATATATATATATATATATATATATATATATATACATACATCCATAAATGCATACATTCAGCCACTTACATATAGTTTATGTGTGTGTGCATATATGTGTGTTTATATAAATATATCAATAAATACATAAATGCGTATATATAAATATATAAATGTGTAGGATTGGCTGTGTGGTAAGTAGTTTGCTTACCAACCATATGGTTCCGAGTTCAGTCCCTTGCGTGGCACATTGTGCAAGTATCTTCTACTACAGCCTTGTGAGAGGATTTGGTAGACGAAACTGAAAGAAGCCCGGCGTATATATATATATATATATATATATATATATATATATATATATATATATGTATGTATGTGTTTGTGTGTCTATGATTGTCCTCCCACCATCGCTGGACAACCGATGCTGGTGTGTTTACGTCCCCGTAAATACATGCACATATTCACAT
>NC_043017.1:5611197-5646197 GCF_006345805.1 Octopus sinensis | reverse complement strand
TACAAGCATACACACACACGCATATATATATATATATATATATATATATATTTACAATCCACAAATACGTGTATGTATGACACACACACACGCACACTAAATATATATATATACGCATACATGTGCGTATGCTTGCGCTGTTCGTCTGTGTCCGATACACATATACATACACATACACCACGCGTGTCTGGCATAAGGTGCGCGCGTGCTGTCGTGTATATGTGTACACATATCAGGTAAACAGTGATTGATTATCGCCATGGCGCGCGCGCACACACACACACACACACACACACGCACGCATACTCACACATTCAAAAACGCGCACGTACAACTTTCTCTAAAACTTGTTACTGTTTGATGTTCTTTCTCTCTATTCTCGGCGTCAGTCATTCTTCATATGGTAGAATCAGGAGCTTTTTGACCAATTTTGTATTAGGCAAGAGAATAAGATCGAGCCATTATTTCAATGGTATTTTATCAGCATTCATTCCGCCTATAAGGAATTGATAATAGTACTTAAAAACTAATATTGTATACGTGTGTGTGTTACATAAAAGGGGATGGCACACAGAAATGTGGGCCGAGATATAAATGGTAGTGGGAACTTTCTAAAGTTTAAGATAAACCCATTCATAATTTTAAAATCTCGACTAGGCTTGGCTTTGTCCATCCTGTTACTTTATTGCATCAAACACTCATGGTTTTATTCTATCTATGAATATACACATACATATTTGTATATATGTATAAATATACATTCATATGTGGAGGTGCATTGGTTTAGTTGTTAGGGTGTTGGATTTATGATCATAAGATTATTCTATCTGTCTATGTGTCTGTTTTATCTATCTATCCATCTGTCTATCTATCTATCTATCTATCTATCTATCTATCTATCTATCTATCTATCTATCTATCTATCTATCTATCTATCATCTGTCAATCTAGCTATCTATCCATCTGTCTGTCTATCTATCTATCTATCTATCTATCTATCTATCTATCTATCTATCTATCTATCTATCTATCTATCTATCTATCTATCTATCTATCCATCTGTCTATCTAGCTATCTATCTATCTGTCTGTCTGTCTATCTATCTATCTCCTCTCGCGCACACACATACACACACACACAGTACATACATGCCAAATTCCTCTTATTGTGTACGCTCGTTTGTTTCCTTGAAGGGGCTGTGAGGATGTAAAAGTGGAGCTTTTTAAAACTTGCCCAACACCATGGTGAGGAAATTAGAATTATATAGAAACAAAAGCCTATTGTTTTCTTAAACTCAAAGATGGAGAGGCGGAGGGTCAAAACATTTTCACAAATACTTTTTTGATGTTGACTTGATCAAGCTCCCTCTGTACACACACACACACACACACATATATATATATAGAGGGAGAGATAGTTAGAATAATCTTATGATCATGTGTCCACCACCCTAACTAACTATATATATGTATATATATATATATATATATATATATATATATATATATATATATATATATATAATATATATATATATATATATATATATATATATGTGTGTGTGTGTGTATAGTTGACAGATACTTCAAAGTTTGGCCAGGATGCTTTATGCAAACTTGACGAGAAAAGTTGATTGGGAAAACGGTTAGAGAAAGTTGGTGAAATCGTTAAAAAGGAAGTTAAAGAGAATATATAACCAACAGATGGACAGAAAAGTTATATCTGTGTTCGGGAGAATGGAGTGGCTCAAATTTCAATGTAATGTTGACAGAGGTTGTGATTTATGTGTGTGTCTGGGTGGGGGTTTGATATATATATAGGTGGATTTGAAACAATTCTTCTGAATTTCTTTTAATTGAAATATAAATAATGTTGATAGAACAATAACTAAATCACCACTAGTGTGGTTAACCAAGTTGGTCCCTTAGTATACATAGAAAATATTATAGTATCACTTAGTATCATCAAAAAACTCAGTGAGTGCGGAAAGCTATTTTCCTTGATACGAGTATTCGATAAATAAACTGTTACACACACATTACTACGCCTAATACACATAAACACATTCTCTTCACTGTTCTGTATAATTCGGTAGTTTTTTTTTTTAATTATTTTTTCCCCTAAAAAGCTGGTGTCTCCGGTTATACAGAGGTGCCATGAATTAAACTTCTGTTTAAAGTTTGTTTTTCAACGAATTATAGAACCAGTTTATGCATTATTCTAATTTACACTTGTCATTTAAAATCATTCATTGTCTGTCGATAGGCTTAGAATAATTTAGTCTTTGTGTATGTGTGTATGTATATATATATATATATATATATATATATATATATATAATATATGGAGAGAGAAATTTATGTTTATTTGAATATATATTTATGTATATATGTTGTACACGCACACACACGTGTATGGTTGTGTGTATATGTGTACATATGTAAGTATATAGTGTGTTTTTATATACGCATGTATGTGTAGATATATATATATATATATATATATTTGTGCACTTAATTATGTATATTTATGTGTGTGTATATGTATATTTTGTGTTTGATGAAATATATATATATATGTACACTGTGTGTGTTTAGTTGTACAGACAACCGATATGTAATACAGTGTGTAAGTGTGGGCAACAGACACCTGCCCACAGACATAGGCACTTAGCTTTGTAAGTTACCAGACGAATGCATTCGTGTCCATTTTGACCTCCGGGTGGATTAACAATTTCGGGTACTCTCGTACGATTATGATCTTGTTCCCTCCCTCTCATTCAACTAGCGTTGTATTGTAGTTGGTTGCTTTATATCTATTCTTTATTGTAACCAAATAACTTCGGGTGACTGCCGTATAACTCGCACGCGTCCGTTCTCTCTCTCTCTCTCTATATATATATATATATATATCTATATTATATATATGTGTGTGTGTGTGTGTGTTTATACACAAGTGTGTGTATATGTACATATACACACATACATATATATACATACATGTAAATATACACACGTGTGTGTGTGTGCAGTTTATCAGTTATGTAGCTAATATTAGTTTCGTTAAACGCTTGAGCGAAACACTCTTCAGCACCACACTTCGAATTTCGTAACGAAAAATAAATATCTCAACATGAACGGACAAAGGATAGTGTGTGTGTGTGTGTGTGTTCAAAAAGAGTTTTAATTAAGCCTTTATTGCACGTTTTATTCACTGTTACTTAGGCCCCCATTCTGAAGTAACCCACACTCTGACTTGATGAAGAAAAAAAAGGTTTAACAAATGCTTTGGTACGAATATATAAGACCTTGCAGTCACCTATGCAGCCTCACAGCTTTATATGTATATATACATATATATATATATGTGTGTGTGTGTGTGTGCAACGAGTCTGAGGTGCCTATTAGATATTGATATGTGTGTTTATCTTGATAACAGCATGTGTTTACACAGAGCTATATAGGTTTCTGTCATAAGTGACACAACACGTAATGTCCAGATTTATTAATCCTACATAGTTTTTGTACTTACCTATAAAACTAACATAAGGCATAAAATGATTTTGCATCTAACTCTCATACACACACAAACACAGTCGAAGTGCTAAATGTATTTATAGGAATATATATATATGTGTGTGTGTGTGTGTGTGAGGTAGATCTAAATTCCTTGTATGCATTTACTTCATGTTCCCATAACATTCCCATCTTCATCCCTACAGCACACTCGTAAGTTAACTTCTAAATTACCTCTAATGCCCACCAACACTTCCTCTTACCTTTATCTTACTACCTGCCCTTACACGTCTATGATGCCTTTTAGCCTCTCTCTCCCCCACTGCACCTACCCACCTCCGATACCCTCCTCCATTACCTCCCCACGTATAAAGGGCTTTCGTGGAGTTTGCACTCTGCTCTTGCCCTTCCTTTTATGTATTTCCAGTGTGTCCTGCCACTGCTATTACTGCACTCACCTACTGTCTCGGTTTATTTCACTGCTCTCTCCCTACAGCTTCTCTGCCTCTGCAACACCCTTTTTTGTCCCATGATCCCCTACATGTTTCTCTCCACCTGAGCCTATTGCTCTTTCTGTCCCCTTTCCTCGCTCCTCGCACTTTCCGGCCATGTTTGCCTCGAGTTGGATAGTTCTAGACCAGTCCCCGTACAAGCCCCTCTATAATTAAACTTTTCCCTATATCCTTCTTACTCACCTTCTTGCATCTGTTGATCTAGAATCATCACCCGCTCTTTCTTCTAATTTGCCCACTTTTTGGCCCTTGGTTTGCAAAGCTGTAAAGTAATCTTTATTAGTGCTGGTGTCCACCACAACGTGCCCACTAGACTAAGTATAGTGGTTGGTGCTAGGAAAGTCATCTAGCTGTAGAAACAATGCCAAAGTAGAAATTGGAGTATGGTGGAGCACTCCCCCCCCCACCTCCGACTCATCGAATCCAATCAAAAACCATCTAACCCATGGAAGCCTTGGATTCAAGTATGTATGTATTTGTCTAAGTGTTGTGTGTGTGTTTGTAATAAGCAATAGTCTTCCGTGAGAGCAATCTCTACCGCTCATCCTGCTTCCATGACCCAGTCAGTGTCTGAACTTGTTTGTGTGTTATTGAAAGATTATTGCATACTCTATTGACTGTCTACCACACAAGAAAAATGAGAAACTTTGCTCCATTTGAGTGTGTTGTGGTTGCAGATTCACATGCATAGTTACTTATATACATATGTGTGTGTGTGTCTAATTATCTATCAATACACACACATATGGGTGCAGATGTGGCTGTATGGTTAAGAAACTTGCATCCAAACTGTATGGTTTTAGGTTCAATTTCATTGCATGGGTCCTTGGGTGTGTCTTCTACTATAGCCCCTGGGTGACTAAAGCTGTCTGAGTGGATTTGGCTGAGAAACTGACATTGCAAATATATGTGTATGTGTGTGTGTGTGTTTACTTTTATCCTTACATCACACTCATACATGACATTGTTGTTCCTTTCCTGTCTTCTGTGGAAGACGCCTGGCCAAGAGGAAATGTTACCATGTTTAGAAACGGGTCAGGGCTGGTGACAGGAAGGGCATCCAGCCATAGAGGATCTTAACATGTTATCTGACTCATGCAAACATGGAAAAGTAGACTTGAAAACAACGATGATACATTTACACATGCATTCATATATATATATATATATGGCCCTCGTGCCGGTGGCACATAAAAAGCACCATCCGTTCGTGGCCGTTTGCCAGCTCTGTCTGGCACCAGTGCGGGTGGCACGTAAAAAGCACCCACTACACTCACGGAGTGGTTGGCGTTAGGAAGGGCATCCAGCCGTAGAAACACTGCCAGATTTGACTGGGCCTGATGAAGCCTTCTGGCTTCACAGACCCCAGTAGAACCGTCCAACCCATGCTAGCATGGAAAACGGACGCTAAACGATGATGATGATGATGATGATATATATATATATATATGCTTGTTTATAGGTTAGGCAAATACATTGTTTTAGAATGTTTGCTCTTCCTGTCTGTTAATACTTAACTGTTTTCCAAGTAAGAGATCTCTTAGTTCATACTTCTTCAATGGCACAGAGTGAGCAGAAAGATTTGTTGACAAGAAAGGAACAACAACACAATGCATTGATCCTGACATTCACAGAGTACAATTGTAAACAAACACACAGACACACATGCACGCCAACCAAAACCTAGTGAGTGGATTTGGTAGATGGAAACTTGAAAGAAGCTTATTGTATGTGTGTGTGTGTGTGACTTTGTGTTGTGTTTGTCCCCCACCACCACTTGACAACCGGTATTGGTTTGTTTATGTCTCCATATCTTTACAGTTCAGCAAAAGAGACTAATTAGAATAAGTACTAAAGTCAAAAGATAAATACTTGGGTTGATTTGTTCAACTAAAACCCTTCAGAGTAGTGCCCCAATGCAGCTGCAGTCCCAATGAGTGAAAAGGTATATAGATTTTTATGCATGAGTATGTGTGGAGGCACATGGATGAGTGGTTAGGGTGTTGGACTCATGATTATAATATTGTGGCTTTGATTCCTGGACCTGGTGATGTGTTGTGTTCTTCAGCGCAACACTTCATTTCGTGTCGCTCCAGTCCACTCAGCTGGTAAAAATGAGTAATCCGGTGATAGATACTTAGGATGAACTTTTTGTAGCTTGGAGTGAATTTGTTTACCTCACAGCCGTTCTTGCTCTTATAACCATGTGCGCAGCTATAGCCATGTCTACAGGCATAATAGTAACATAAACATATGTATATATATATATATATATATATATATATATATATATATATACACACATACATATAACATACACACACACACATGCATATAGACAGAAACTGAGAGAAGCCTTTCATGTATATATATATGCATTATATGTGTGTATGTGTGGTCTCCTTATTTTGACATCAGGCAACTGTTGTAAACAAATGTTACTGTCATACAGATGATATTGTTCTCTTGCATTCTTTCATAACAAAATGTTTGTGTTTGAAGGTCTAGGGAAAATGTTACCTTGTTTGGAAGGCACCTAACCATGTAAAATCATGCATGCATGGAAAGGAGGGTATTAAAATGAAGATGATGTGTCATATAATTAGAAGTAATTTTGAAGGCATATTTTCTTCTATTACAACAATTCATTGTACCATAACAATAAAGGAACCTCTACTTGGGTGCTTAACCAAATAGAAATAACAGACAAGTGTTCAATTCACATCCTGACATCTTAAAACAGAGTTAAAACACATAGGATAGTGTGGTATGCCTGGAAATTGTTGTGGCTAGAAACCTGTAGCTGACATGCCTTCTCATGAATGTATAATTTAGTGCCACTAGGTCATAATATATGTGTGTGTACATATATGTAAGTGTGCAAGCATGTGTAAATATGTATTTGTAAAATTATGTGCATGTTGTGTATAAGCGCAATGGTATGTGTCTGTGTGCATGCAAGTGAATGTGTAGTGAGGGTATGTGTAAGTTAGTAAGGAATGGAAGAAACATGTGGAGCCTACAGAGTCGCACTGCACTAACCTCATATTTGGGTATGAAATACTAAGAATATCTCTTTCGTGACAATTTCCAATTGCACAAATAAAAACGGTAGTGTAAAACAGAATGGTGCACATAAAAATATTACTAGGACATTTGTGCTGCAAACAAGCACCAGACATGCTAATGAATGGTGATGCTGTTATTTTCAAAAATAAATTTGTTTAAGCAATAAAACATAATTTAGTGCATATAACTTTCATTTTCTATTTCTAACATTTACAATATGTTCACAACACAGTCATGTGTGAACCATAGAGGAAGCCTTAATATGATGGCTCAACTTGCAATAAATAACAACCAAGGCTCCCTTAAATCACATCCAGCCAACTATAACAAGGAAGAGTACATTGTTCATCTAGAACTAAATTAGCTACTGTATGAAATTAAGATGGATGGTCATAGTTAGAATGCCTTACGTCATAGGTCAGCTCAGAGTTAAACAGTGACATAGGCATACAAACATATATATTGATCGTTCATGCATTTTCAACATACAGTTTTCCAAGCTAGCAGGTCTGCAAAAGATATTGATTTTGAGGCAGGATCTTATGGCCAGATGGGCTTTAGGGTGCAACACATAGTCGTTTCTCAAGTTAGACTTGATATATTACTCTGGTCTTCCAAAGTGCAGAGCAACCACTTGTAAAATCAACAAGGAATATAAACTTCATCACTCTTTTGCTCAAGTGGTGACATGTGAAATATTAACATTCACGCACATATGTATATGACAAGATTCCTGCACTTTCTGTATGTGAGATTCATTCAGAAGACATTTGCTGATTTGGATAAAATTGGAAAACACTTGTTCAAAGAATGTGTGTGCGTGTGTCATAAAAGATATATAAGATATATATATATATATATATATATATATATATGGATATATATATATATAGATAGATATATAAAGATATATATATATATATATATATATATATATATATATAATATATATATATATATATATTAAAAGATATATATAAATATTGTTATATTTCGGAATGGTCATATTGCCAGTTTAGCCAATAAAAACACACGCACTATATATTTGGTGTTATTTTGCTTCCGGAATATAACAATATCTGTTTCAACACACGACTTCACATAAAAAATCTTGCACAACAAATATTTAAACGATATATATAAAGATATACATATATGTTTTTGTGTCATATAACACCGTATGTCCATAAGAGATATTATTTCCAAACAAATACCAGAGTTAATTTGGCTTTCTGTGATGTATTTGCATTAAATGTGATACACAGATTGCTGTATATATATACATATAGGCAGATAGACAGATAAGGGTTTATATATGTTTGTATATATGCCTATCTATTTATAATCACATGCAAAACATTCATAGTTTCCTCTTGTTTATGATGATTTTCTGAAAAAGAAATAACAGAATTCAATGCTGACTTATAGGATTGAAAAGTAACATGAATTGAAGGTATCATTTTCAGTCCATGACTATCAAATGACAAATGTAAACACTCTGTTAGGATTTCAAAAAGTTATTTACAAATTTTAAAATAGCCATCAAAATAACCTAAGTATATTACCTCTTCTGTTATTTTAAATGAAACTAGATAAAACTAATAATAGTTTCTTCCACGTATATATTTCAGCCATGGTAAGCAGATTAATAAATAGATAAAATTCTTGGAAACAAAATTCTGAAGAAAAATTTAAAAACAAACTGCATTCCAACTCTTTAGATAACTCCAGTGGGTCAATCGACTGGGTAGAAATAACAAGCAAAGTTTTCCTACGTTATATCCTATCACCTAGCGAGTGGATTTGGTAGATGGAAACTGAAAGAAGCCTGTCATATATATGTACGTTTGTGTGTCTGTGTTTGTCACCCCAACATCACTTGACAACCGATGGTCGTGTGTTTGCATCCCTGTAACTTAGCGGTTTGGCAAAAAAGACCAATAGAATAAGTACTGGGCTTACAAAGAATAAGTCCTGGGGTCAAGTTGCTTGACTAAAGGCAGTGCTCCAGCATGGCCACAGTCAAATGACTGAAACAAGTAAAAGAGTAAAAGAAAGTATATATAAATCATGTATCTAGTAAGGACCTGTAAGAAAAGTAAAACACCCATCCCATAGTGTGGTTAAGAAGTTTGATTCATAGTTATGTAACTTCAGGTTCATATTTCTCTAAGACTATGCCAAAGACTTGTGTGTAAGGCCATCAGATAAACTGTACATGTTCTTGGGTGGTAGATGTCATCTATTGCTTGGTTAAATGCCACCAGCTGCCCTCTGGATGTCTTTGAAGCATCCATTTCATTGCAAGCCAGATTTCCAGTCTAAACATAACGTTGTTTTTTGCATTCCAAGTCTCAGAGGCTCTGAAAAAGATCGTTTGACAAAGCAGTTAAAAAAAATTTAGGATAGAAAACTCTGAAACTTCGACATGGTACTCTTATCTGTGTCTTCGTATTCATAACTAGAGTGTCAACCACTCAACAACAATTAATAGACATTAAATAGTCAATACTAACAGCATATGCGCAGCACAATAATTTTCATTTCATCAACAACACTACACATGAGAACAATGATTAATTCAACCAAGCAAAAGTTGGGAGGAGATGGGTCTACAAACCGATGTGCCAATTAATTTAAATTGATGAACTATGTGGTGAGGGAAATGAAAACAATTTATCTTTGATAGACACAGTGACAACGAAACAGGAAATGGGTTGAGGGGAAACAAATGTCTCTTCTTTTGTAGACATAACTTTAGACATGTTTCTGTTTTATGAACCTCTTCAGCAGAGTATAACAATTTAATATGCCAGCTAAAATACATGGAGAGAAAGGACTAAATGCATATTAAAGTGATTGACCTGTATTTCCTTCAAAACTGTGACAATTGATCTAAGTTTCTAAGTCAACAATGTTTTAATCACTCCAGATTTTATGTGATAGATGACTCAAAACTCTGGTAATTGACTTAGATTTCCTTGTTAATTGGCTTCTGTTTCTAACTTTAGATTTTCTCTCAAATTATCTGTAAATTACATTCTTACTTGTGATCAAAGTTCAGTAGTAGTCTAGTTATCAGCTTCTCGCTATCTCTTAATCTCTGTTTTTTTTTTTGTATTATGTTTGCATAGATGTTTTGTTGTATGTGTGCAGTAATGTATATTTAAACAAATTAATATCTGTTATGGGAATTTCACTCTCCAAGCACATATGTTAGAATACATGAGGAATGTCTCTCAACTGTTTAGACTTTAACATCAAATCCTATTGTTTTCCTTGGCAAAAACGTTTTGCCAAAAATTAAATTCTCATATCAGACATTTATATCCCAGATTTTGTAAACCTAAGACACAATATGTATAGATATAATGCAGTATCAAGCAGACATAGAAGGATAGCACCAATAGAAATGTGTTACAAAGTCAAATTTTCCAGAGAAAAAAAAAATCATGTAGTGAAAAAAAAATAACATTAGGTCAATGTGTCAGACTGATTCATGAAGCAAAAGAGGTGACTGACATTACTATTTGCTGTTTTATCTGTGCTCAATATACTTGCTTGTCTGGATGTTTGATTTTGGATACACACAAATTTTCACCAAACCTTTACATACATGTATATATATATTTATATATTTCACACTGTCTCCAATGAATGGATATAATAAATATCCTGGAAACAGCTGTAAACCTTCTATCTATAAATGTTCTAAAATCTACTCAGCCTTCGTTTTTTTTATCTCATTATGAAAATTTTTTTTTATATATTTATCTTCATCATCATCATCATCATCATCGTTTAACGACCGTTTTCCGTGCTAGCACAGGTTGGACGGTTCGACCGAGTTCTGGGAAGCCATGGAGGCTACACCAAGCTCCAGTCTGAGCTGGCAGTGTTTCTATAGTTGGATGCTCTTCCTAACGCCAACCACTCCGTGAGTGTAGTGGGTGCTTTTTACGTGCCACTGGCACAGGTGCCAGGGGAGGCTGGCAGCAGTCACGATTAGTTGGTGCTTTTTACGTGCTACTGGCACAGAAGCCAGTTAAAGCTGCGCTGGCATGGGCCACGTTTGGATGGTGCTATATATATATTTTTTTATATATTTGTATATATATATATATATATATATTATATATATATTTGTATATATATACACACACGGTATATATATATATATATGCGTGTGTGTTATAGGTGTGTATGTATATTTATATATGGAATTGATATATATATATTTATATAGTACGTATTTGATATATATATATATGTATATATAGTATGTATTTGATATATATATATATATATATATATATGTGTGTGTGTATATATATACATAAATATATATATGTATATATATATATGTGTGTGTGTGGGTATATGTATATATAGTTTAAATTCCGCTGAGGTCAACTTAGCCTGATAAAATAATTACGGGCTTCTTTCAGTTTCCGTCAACCAAATCCCCTCTTTTGATCAGCCCGAAGATATAGTCAGACACCAAATGTTCCACGCAATGGGACTGAACCCGGAGTCATGTACCACACACCCACTCCCGCACCTATATATATATATATATATATATATATATATATACAGAGTATTTGTGTGTCTATATACACATACACAGTATATGTGTGTGTAAACTATAGAACATGAAATAGGTAAAGCTATAAGTAATAGCACGTAAACATTGGATTAAAAACTACATACACATATAGTATGTGATATATATATATATACACACACATACGTATGTGTGTTTGTAATATATACATACATACGTACATGCATACATACATGTTTTTAACTGTAGAACTCGAAGTTGGTAAAGCTATAAATAATAAATTGCATGTAAATATTGCGTTAAAAACGTAAACGCACGCACACACACACATATTCATAAACCCCAGATACACATATGCACTGTAGACACACATTTGTGTGTGTAGAGTGTCGTGTCCTTGCTAACTGGACAATTTAGTGGCACAACAGTTCGTGTACACTGCTGGATACAGAAGTTCCCTATAAGTATTGCAAACATACATACACCCCTAGAAAAATAAAGTGGATTCTTTTAAGTAAAATTAATTCCTTAAGTAAAAATGAAAATATATAATTCCTTGTATATGCAGTCTTTTCTCTCTCATGTGTCTAATATCTCTCTCTATGCACCCCCTCTCTCAGTCTCTCCCCCTCTTTCAGACTAGTCTTTTCTTTAAGAGCTATTATCTCAGAAATTAAATTACACAACCTTGTGTCTCCTGGTACAAGTAAATTAAATAAATAAATAAATCAGCTACAAAGATAAAATGGTCAAAATAACTTGTTTTCCTTCTTTTTTTCTTTTGCTTCTATTTATAATTTCTTGTTTGTTTCGTGTTTTTTGTTGACTGCAGCCTTGGTCTCAATTTATCTTGTTTATGCCGCCACATTGTAATTGGTGTGACTGAGTTGACATATATTAGGTTAACACCAGCAGGTATTCATTTGTAATATATTAGTTGAAGTAACTTGACAAATAAATACCTTGTTACCTATCCATATACATAGAGAATAGATAGCTAAGCAGATAGACAGACTGATTGATCTTTTAAGCTGCTATTTCCCTACCAATCTACTTAGGAGTTGTATGCTTGAATATATATATATATATATATATATATATATATATATACGTACATACATTTACATGTGTGTAATAAGATATACATATACACATAGGTATATGTATGTTTATATATATATATATATATATATATATAATGTATATGTATGTATTGTGTAGCTGTGTAATTGAAAACATACATATATCTACGTGTATATATGTATATCTTATTACACACACATGTAAATGTATGGTACGTACACATTCGCATTGTGTAAGAGAGCTGTTTATAACACCTCGTTTTCTCTACGCCGCCCTCCTTGCCAATGTTACGCAAGGAGCTGAGACAGTAAACAATGTGAAAGCCATCTCTGTTCCAGTTTTAATACACACACACACACACACTCTCTCTCTTTGTCGATATGAAACAGCCACCATATTTACCTGCTACACGCACGCACACACACTCTGTGGTGATAGTGGTTTGATGTCACAAGGTCACTAGACCAGCCAGTTAGTGCTTATCGTCCTCTCAAAACTACCTCCTACTATGTCTTTGTTTTCCAATCTCTTATCCCTCCACAGCATACTTGGTTTCTCTCAATCTCTCATTCTTTTCCTATTTAGCAGTCTCTCTTCTCTCTCTATTTCCTGCCTCTCATATCATTCTATTTGTTTTTTTTGTTCATACTCTTCTCCTTCTAGGTTTTTTTACTCCTTTTCTCCCCCCCTCTTTCTCAGTGTTTCTATATCGAGAAGTATCTATCCATGGGGCATGATAAATTCTTCAAACTGTACGCAAAAGAGGGGAAGTGATACTGAAAATTGTTATATTTACTCCGGGATGCACTAAACATCCCACCCCAAACCAACTAGTTGCCAATGGTCCTTAAAGAGCTTACACCTTCTACCTTCGGGGTATAGCATTTTATTTCCTTTACATAACAGGCTGCGTTTATCGTTTGTGCTTTTCTTAACACATGTGACCAAATAATTTCGGTCATGATCATTTCGAATCTCTTTCGCTCGTCTCGATACATGGTTGTACCTTTTCTTGTACCCAGTTATATTTACTTGTAAATTCTACCTTCAATTTCTACTGTAGTAGTAGTAGTAGTGGTGGTAGTGGTAGTACTAGTGGTAGTAGTAGTAGTAGTGGTGGTGGTGGTGGTACCATTTCAAATACCTTTTGTTCCTGCTATGGTGTAAACTTTGTACTTTGTTCCATATTCACCCAATATCCCCCCACCACCACCATCAACCCACTTACACCTCACAATCACAGCATTTGTTCATACCTTGAGTTTAACTGCTTTAATTAATTTTAAACCAGTCTGTTTATTCTAAATTAAATATACGATTTAACTTAACCAAACACTTATGTTGTAATGTAAGTTTATGTGTGAAGTAGGCCTGTCTTCTTCATTAAATATTTCTCCGCATCCCCCGCGCCGCCTTGATTATATTAGGTTCTTATCAAGAAACCAGGTTACATTGACCTAGCGCTGCACTTCCCTTTAATTTAACACTTTCCTTCACTCTTTTTTTCTTGTTCTCTCTCTCTCTCTCTACCGTCACCATCACACCACCACTTCATCTCTTCAGAAGTGGTAAGAGGTAGAAGCTAACTGATCCATTGTAACACTGATCTATCGTGGTTACTGCCCCACAGCATCATTATCCCAGACAGACACACCTTTTCCCCTCACCCCTGTTTCTTCTTTTTCCTTTAAGAAGCTAACTTCACATTTTCAATTCTCTCTCCCTCTCGCTCTCTTTGGCGTTTTCTCCCTATTTCGCTTTGTTCCTTTTGTATTTTACCACTGATATTCTGAAGTTGCTATCCCCATGATCATACCATCACTATAGCTACTGTGTCCTATATCTGGGCAGCATAAGTCAAACTTCAGGCAAAGTTCACAACATACTGATAACATATTTTTAAACTGACTACTTAGTCTACATATTTTAGACAGGTCTGCCTCCTGGCTCATTGACCTCTCCTTGAGTCGACATTTTTCAGTAAGACTATTAGACTGGTCTAACATAGCAATTTAATTGGTATAGGTCTACATATTCTGACTAGGACATTTTATACAAATGAGGTCAACATCGTTTATGAGAATCTACCTTCAGACAATGTACGACGTAAAATATAGACGTTGAAAATCTAGTGTGTGTGTGTGTGTATATATATATATACACATACATACATGTATGTATGTATGTATACACGCGTAGACTATGACACACACAATGTACTATATAGAATGTAGACATGCAATAGAGAAAGAGTTTTCGACAAGATTCTTATCTTTATTGTCCAAATCATGCTGTGTCATGTTATGAGTTCAAATAATGTGTTAATTATTCTGAGGACTCCAGCACCACAGCTGGATGACCTAAATCTGTCAGTCTTCTTTTTAATTGGTTGTTTATGCTGGCCAGATGGTTATTAGTGATCTAGTAAACATCTCATCCAGTTTGCACACTATGTATGTATGTATGTATATATACACACACATACACACAATACCATTTGCCATGCCATATCATGCCATGTAGCTGAAATTGTTATTTAGCTACGAAACTTGTAATTCTTTTCATGACCTAATATTACAAAGAAAAAAGAACAACAAACAAACAAACGAACAAAAGCCCTGGACAAATATTAGACAGAAAGAGTGGTGTCCAAACTAAATGTTTCATTGTCTTTATTTCCTTCCATCTGTATTTTCAGTTAAAATCTTTTTATAGACATCCTTAACTTTCATTTTCCTGGGATTAATAAAATGAATACCACTAACTGTAATGATAGACTGGATTAACTTGTCTCTGATGATACCAGAGTGAAATTAATCCAGTCTATCTACCCCACATTGTTAAAATCTATAGAGTAGAATTTCTCATACCGTGAAAAATAAATATCAGTTTCAAATTTTGACACTAGCCCAGCAATTTCGGGAGAAAATGTAAGTTGATTAGATCAACCTCCAGTACTCGACTGGTACTTATTTTATCGACCCGGTGCTCTACTGGTACCTATTTTATAGACGTCTGTTTTGAAGATTGTTTGATACTGGTATCTGTTTTCATTAGTTCATAAATAAACAAAATGACAATGGTATGTACTGTTTCTAAGTTCACATGAACTTAAAATGATATTTTCAAACAGTATTTAAAATTTTCTATTTCTTGGTTGTTTTATTATGACAAAAGTGTAAACTCACATTACTGAATAGACAAAACAGTAGTAAATGGAACGAAAAAAGTTGAAAATACCTATTATATTGACTGTGTCACAGTGAAGGTAATTGTGTCACAGAACTCAAAGGCTGGAAGATTTTTTTTTATTGGAGAACTATAACGTGCGTCTTTATCTTTTTTGAAACTGGTACTAATTCTGTCGATCTTTTCTGAATCGTTAAGTTATAGGAGCGTACGGGGGATTGCTGAAAACTGTTATTGGTAAGCAAACCACACAGTCATGCCTATATATATATATATATATATAAATAAAAATAAATATAAAGAGAGAGAGAGAAATAGTGGGGTAATGAAAAAACTTCTGTATCGAATGATTAGATAAACTGGAGAATGGTAGACGGTCGACAAAGCTGGATGTGTGAAGCATTGAAGGGAGCATTAAAGAATTTAACTTTCAAAAGTTTATTTTTGTGTTTATTTGAATGCAGTATCCTATTTCCTTGCTTCCATTAGTTGTCGGACTGTAGCCTATGTAATTTTCTCTTTTCCAGATTCTATATTTACTCTACGCCTGTTTACAAATACATAGATTACATTAAATTTAATGTAAAGCGATCATTTCTTAGAACAAAACAAATACTTTTTAACTTCACGCAAAATCTCAACCGATTAGCTCTCTCTACGGTGTTAAAATATTTTAAAAGTCATAAATGTTCAGAGCCCAATGTTCTACAATAATGAAAAGATAAAGTGGCTCTGTCTCTCTCTCTCTTGTAGATGAAGATAAAATTTTATTTACCTTCAGGTCAGTCCTGATACTTTCCAGACGTGACCATCTCGTTTTTGTTTTCTTATTCATAATGTATATATGAACAATATTACCTACTATGTCCGATCTTTTTGCAAGCTGGTATGCTAGATCTGAGGGAAATATTGCCGTTACTCTAGCGGAGTGAATGAGCAATATAAGTTCAAAGATGTAACATTTAATTGATGAAAACTTGTCCGAACTGGCTAGGGCAGTTGCAAAACAAATGTTTGTTGGAAACCTCTATTTGGTTGCTCGACCTATTAGAAGTAGCAGCCAAACATCCTCATATAACTCTCACTACTGTCTTGAATAAGAAAAGGAAAGGTACGAGGACTGCTGGAAAGGGTGTCGCGAAAGGCCTGGCTGGAGGCACAACCTTCCAATTCTTTTACAGGACTTAGGAAAAGTGAAGGACCGCCGCAATAAGTGTGTGAATCTGAGAGGGGAATATGTTGAATATAATCATAATTAATCGATCCTTCTGTATTTTCTTTTACTCAAAGCCAAGAATTTCTCAGCCCCCCCCCCGTACATGGGATATTGTAGTCTCCATACACTGCACTGAAGACAGATGATTACAGCTGGAACACTTCTCGTTGTTCTATCTGAATATGACTGACCTGAGATTAAACAACAACAGGCTTGTTGAACTCACAATCCACCATGCTGTAGTGCTTTAATTTTATTTATACATTAACTCTTCTCTTTAACTGGAGGAAGAAGACTCTGTAAATAAGCATTTATGTGTGTTGACGTTATGAAACGAGTCATAAGTCGTTTTGACTGGGAAGAAGGTTCCATGTGATGCCTGTAATTAATTATGTGGCCGAGGAGGAAATCAAATGCGGTTGTGTATTTTAATTTTCTGAGAGCTGTCTGGTCTCTAAATGTACAAGGATGTTTATATGACACTCTCATATCATAGGCATCATTAGCAGTTTTTGATATTTTTATATACAACAATTCTTTGTTCCATTCCAGACACACATGATTTGCGTCATCGTGTGTACATTTGTGTGTAAATATATAAGCGCATATGTAATATGTATATTATTACTATTTTCGTTCACACGCGCGCACACATAGAGTTAAGTCTATGTCCGGCCATAGAGTGACCAATGGTCCCACATCCACAAAGGGCTTAGCCTCATGGGCATCTCGTCAGACTCTAAAGCCGAAGACAAATGTAACTCTTCGCCTCTGGAAGCGTAACGGATCCCTGCTCTATGCTTTAGAATGTGCTTCTTTTTCGGATATGTGGTATATGTATGTATATGGCTGTGTGGTAAGAAGCTTGTTTCCAACCACATAATTCTGGGTTCAGTCTCACTGTATGACACCTTGGGCAAGTGTCGGGTCTTTTCCTTTTGAACGGGACTTTCCAACACAATTTCTAGTTAACTAAACACTTTAAAACTTCGTATACTGGTAGAATGTGTCAAAATAAAACATTTTTTCTCTTGGCTTTCTTGAGAAAATTGTAATTTGTAAGTTTAACGTAGTTTAATCTTTCGAATTTTAACCAATCAATGGCCTCTATTGAGCTAAAATCATTTGCTGCGTCTAAAACTGAGACAACAACCTGTCACTAACCCTAACCCTAAATTTTAGCCTTTCGTTTTTTTTCCTCTTAATTGTTATCCTTAAATTAATTTAACAATTAAGAAAAATAAAACGAAAACAATGGAAAATAGTTTAAACAATACACGTGTATCTCAAAGCAAAAACTCAAAACAAAAACAAAACGAATAATTTTAGACACACGCGTAACAATTAAATTAATTTAACAATTAAGAAAAAAAAAACAAAAACGAAAGGCTAAAATTTAGGGTTAGGGTTAGTGACAGAATGTTGTCTCAGTTTTAGACGCAGCAAATGATTTTAGCTCAATAGAGGCCATTGATTGGTTAAAATTCGAAAAATTAAACTACGTTAAACTTACAAATTACAATTTTCTCAAGAAAGCCAAGAGAAAAAAAATGTTTTATTCTGATACATTCTACCAGTATACGAAGTTTAAAAGTGTTTAGTCAACTAGAATTTGTGTTGAAAACTGCCGTTCAAAAGGAAAAGATCCCAAGTGTCTTCTATTATAAGCCTCAGGCCGATCAAAGCCTTGTGTGTGGATTTGAAAACTGCAAGAAGCCCGTCGTATATATATATATATAATATATATATATATATATATAATATATATATATATATATATATATATATATATATATATATATATATATATATATATATATATATATATCTACTATGTGTTTGTGTTTATCTCCCCGTAACGTAACGGCTCAGCAAAAGATCAATAGAATAAGTACTAGGCTTTAAAAAGTAGTGGGGTCAATTCATCCGACTCAAAATTCTTCAAGACAGTGCCTCAGCATGGCCACAGTCTAATAACTGAAACAAGTGAAAGCTAAAAGATATGTGTGTGTGTGTGTAAACAAAATGGGTTGAGCGTGAGTGACCAGTGGCTTATATACAAACAACATAGACAATTACGGCTGTCTATTAAATACTAAACAGCTTAAATTCTTGATTTATTGAAACTATCTCTGCATCGAGATGCTATGTCACGCTCACCAAATGGCAATTGCGTGCAGCCCCATGTGAGGAAGGGAGATAATTGAGAAATCCCCCAAGTTGACATGCCATTAAGGAAAAGGGCATGCGTATTGTCTGGAGATAAGGGGACAGATACAAAGTTGTATGAGATTTGATCTCTGAATTCTGATTTTCTTGCTATTGCATACCGTGAATCAGAGTGGGGAGGGGGAAAGAGATCAAAGCTAAGTTTAAGTTTCGAGTAAAATCGAGGAATAAATTATCAAACATTAATTGTTATTTACCTCCAGTGCAACCCCGATAGAGCAAATCTATGGTCAAAAGCATCCTAGCGGTTGCTTTATATATATGAGTGGCTGTGTGGTAAGTAGCTTGCTTACGAACCACATGGTTCCGGGTTCAGTCCCACTGCGTGGCACCTTGGGCAAGTGTCTCCTACTATAGCCTCGGGTCGACCAAAGCCTTGTGAGTGGATTTAGTAGACGGAAACTGAAAGAAGCCCGTCGTATATATGTATGTTTATATGTGTGTGTATATGTTTGTATGTTTGTGTTTGTCCCCCCAACATCGCTTGACAACTGATGCTGGTGTGTTTACGTCCCCGTAACTTAGCGGTTCGGCAAAAGAGACGGATAGAATAAGTACTAGGCTTACAAAGAATAAGTCCCGGGGTCGATTTGCTTGACTAAAGGCGGTGCTCCAGCATGGCCACAGTCAAATGACTGAAACAAATAAAAGAGTATATATATATATATATATATATATAATTCCACTATGTAAATTAAATGTTCCTTGATTTTTAAAGTAAAAAATTATTTCAGAGATATTTTGCTGCTATTTCTGTATTTCTTACAGGTTCAGCGGCCAAGAGAACCATTCTTACTAATTAGTCAAATAAATTCTTATCTGTGCATGTCTGTATTTGTTAAGGTCTAATCTCGGATTCATCCAAGTTTGTGTTCAGTCATTTCGAAAATACGATCTCATTTTTTATGAAATGCAGATTTAGTTTTGAGGACAAATCCTGGTTTGAAATAGAGGATATAAGTTTTAAAGAAAATGTGTAGACGTGGTTTCATTGATTGAAAAGCCGCCAAACGAGAGATTGTAGGTTAGAACGAGGTTATATAATTTTGGAATTCTCTTTTATAATATAACCACACTCACATTCGGATATGGTGTTAGATTTATTATGTGAGTGCGGGCTTGTGTGGCGTTATGTTATTATCCTTCCTGTTTACCAGAAAATCTTAGAAAGTTTTGTATGTTTTTTTTTTTTTTTTAATATTAAAATTAGAAGTCATTGAGCTCGTGTCATTTTTTCCGTAACACACACATACACACACACATATCCAGAGCAGTGAGAGAAAGAAAGTTTAGGCATTCTTTTTAGAATTAGATACCCAAGCTGAGCTGGCATCAGGAGAGAAAGGCAAAGAAGAAAAAAAAGAATGTAAAATATAAAACAGTAAAGCAGCAAGTGAACTAACTGTGTAGGTGAGGGTGGTGTTGTGGTGGAAGAAGAGAAGGAAGGTGTGTGTTATTATTATTATTATTATTATTAGTTTAATAGTAATAGTAGTAGTAACTGTGTTAGAATGGGGAAGGTAATAGCCGTCCTCTAAAGAGAGTTGAAAACCTGCTGAAAGCATACACATATTTGTTCAGCTGTTTACTGAATTCCAACTTCCTTACCCAGTTGGCATATATATATATATATATATATATATATATATATATATATATATATATATACATACATACATACAAATATCGCGCCATACGTACACACATACATGCAAGTATTTAGGATATTCAGCACAACCTAGATTTTTCTTTTCTTTTTCTGGGTACTAATATGCGTGATAAACAACTTAGTTCTGATGTAGGTCAGTTGCATGTAATGATGATAATAATAGTCGTGTCATTTGGCTTGTAAACTAGAGTCAATTTACAGTGTGGAAATAAATCTATTGTGATAGAGAAAGGAGGGGATGAACAAAGAAAAAAAAAACAGCATTAATAACTTTTTCTTTTGCTTTTGTTTATTCCTTTTTGCTGTTAATATAGTTGTCATCATCATCATCATCACCATCTACTTTGTACTTTTAAAATCCTGGTGTTGAACAATGACTTATAAGCGATCGAGTTACATATAAGAAAGGGGCTTGACTTTGGTGTCCAGGCCACTGTCCATAATGGCAACATGTTACTCTGTACTAGTGATGGTAGTAGTAGTAGTAGTAGTCCTGTTTACGTCGGAGGTGTTTGAAAAACATTATCTGACCCATTGGTCCAGCATTCCGGATGTGTCATGCTCTTGTCTACCAAAATTAGTATTCCTGTTATTTAATAATAATAATAATAATAATAATAATAATAATGGATGATGATGATAAATAAATATTTGTAAACATTTTATTGACATTAAATTTTGTTATTCGGAATGTAGATAATTTCGCTCACTTTTCAGTTGTTGTTTAGCCCCAGGTCAGCCCTGATTAAGCAGTCATATGATTAAATGCGTTCAACCAAGATCATTTTTGTCTTCTGAGGGTTATCTAAGAATATCCAGTGTTCTTCCTCCTTTTCACGTAGGCCTGGTGTAATTTGAGGACATTTGGCTAGTATTTCTAGCAGATAGAACGACTGCATAAAGATCTCGCTCTTTGACTTTAGTGATTGTCTCGTAAATGAATATTCAAACTGTTAATGCTAAAAATACTATGATTTGATCTACTGTGCTGTAGTAATATGTAGGGTAATCTTGTCGAATACGTTCCACAAGAAGATTGTCCTTGATCTCCTGTACAGAACGAAACCGAATTTTGCATTAAGGCTTCACTGGTTTCTGGGTTTTCGTCTTTACTACTTTTTTTCCCTTTCCATCAAATTGAGTTCGCAATATTCAATGTGGATGGATTTCATTACAGAACTACCGTGTTGTGAGTATACTCGAAAGCCCAGCTAATCCAGTAACTTGTCGGAAGCTTTTAAAACTTGCATTTGTGTGTGTGTGTGTGTGGTCCATACACACGCACACACACATTCACACAATTGGCTCTCGGTTTACACAGTTTTAAAAAGAGGATAAAGCCCTTTCCCGAGTCACAAGGCCGGTTTCCTGGTTTCTGTGGCGCATGTACTCCCACCTGAACGGGACGCCAGTCGATCGCAGGAATACTCAGTTTTGCTAGCTGAATGGGACTAAGTGAAATGAAGTCTTTTGCTCAAGAACTCAACGCGCCGCTCGGTCCAGGAATCGAAATCACGATCGTAATATTGTGAGTGCATCACCCTAGCCACGAACCTGCACTTACACGGTTTGGGGTTGGATCAATTTAAAAATAAAATTTCTTCTCTCCCCTCTGTCTTTAACAAAAACATTTTATCGTTTTTATTTACCCCACCCTTCTCATTTCACTCCAATAGTTAGGCAGACGACACTCTAAACCAGCCGTTCTCAACCAGGGTCCATATGACACCTGTATGTCCATATACGATTTGGTGGTGGTGGTGGGTGGGGGATTTGGGGTACGTGTAAGCAAAACAGTAAGTTGGTGATCCACAGAAATATTTCAAAGGTCTATGAAAAATTTTGATTTAGATTTCTTTATTGTAAGAAACAGCCAGATTAGCTTTCTCGAAGGTTTTACGTAGTTCAACCATCACAAGTTGATGTGTGAAAAGCAGAATAAGAATTTTGAAAGAAATATTTATAAAAACTAGCTTTTAAACATCGAATGGCGATGGGGGTCCAGCAGAATAGATAGTAATCAAAGGGGTCCGTACCTTAAAAAATCGGTTGAGAACCATTGCTCTATACTAACGCTTAAGTCAAATAATTTAAAAAAAATATTTTGATAAACACTTTCCAGATTGTGTAATAGAGTTTAGAAGGTCAAGGAAGTTAATTGTTTTCAAAATGAACATTAATATATTGAATCAGCTTAAAAGACTGAGAAGGATTCAGCTGCGATTGGGACACCGGAGAAACTAATCTGGTTAGATAGGGACTTCAAGTGTCCACCAAGGCTGGCATCTGTGATGCCTCTATCATCATATCCCTACTATATTCATTGAAACATGGGCACTCTTGAGATTTCGCTATAAGTGTCTGTGGTGCACATTAAACATTGGTTGGAAATCTTATATCCGGTATAGAAGTGCTGGAAAAGGCGGGCTGTTTCAATATGGAAACTCTCTTCAAGTTCATAAGCGATGAGTTTCATTTTGTCATTCATCCCTCTTGATGCTTTCAGCCTTCCAAACTGATTACTTCACAGAGAATTATTTACAACTTTGTAATGGAATTGATTTCTCTTAAAACACCATCCGTCACGATATATATTTTATAATAAACTCTTTATATTTTTCTGTAATATGTATATAAATACACATTATTTATATAGATAAGGTCGACTTTACCTTTCAACCTTTCGGGGTCGATTAAAATAAGTATCAGTTGAGCACTGGGGTCGATGTAATCGACTTATCCCCATCCCCGAAATTGCTGGCCTTGTGCTAAAATTTGAAAACTATATTATATAGATTAGAATATCATTCTAATTAACATGCATTCGCTTCGCAACAAGTGTGTGTATGTGTGCGCGCACACACACACGCATATGTGTACACACACGTGCGTGCATATCTTTGTATTACCGGTTTAAAACTGCTGCGAGTTGCGTATCTTTTACGTGGAAAGGTAAATCAAAATTTATCATTCTATAAATAGAGATCGATAAGAAGTACCAGACTGAAATAGGTGGTTCTCACTCGATTGAAGGTAATGCCCCGGTTATTACCTTTGAAGATAATGGCTCTGGTGTGACCGCATCCAAAATACTGAAATCACTAACAGAATGTATTCTACATTCATAAACACTTCTTTAGCCTAAGAGCCGCACTTGTAATTCGATTCAACCAACACTGAGGGTTTCTGCGTGGGTATTTGTGTATTTTACACACACACACACACACACACACAGATATATATATATATATATATAGAGAGAGAGAGAGAGATGATGGTGTGTGCGTGTATATATTCTTTTATGTTTCAACCTTGAGGCTGTGACCATGCTGGGGTACTGCCAGAGATATGTGTGTATATATGCCTACATATAGTGTGTGTGTATATATATATATATATATGATTGTATATACACACATGCTCAGAACATTTGGTTAGAGATGTGTGGTTCGATACCCTCCTTTCAGTGGATTGTGGTTATTTTTCTCCATCAAATGAGTTGTTTACAAATGTATAACAGTTTCGCCACATTCCTCTTTTGGTCAGTACTTTCTTCTTTTTCCTTCTCTCTCTCTCTCTCTCCCTTCTATTTTCATCACATATTTGTGGCTGCTGTTGGCTGCCTTCGCCGCCAACACCACCTTCGAATAACCAAGGCTGACACCACCACGGCTGCAACTGTTGTTGCCGTCTCCATCATCTCCCGCTGTTTGCCGCCGCCTCCCTCTGCTTTTCCTCCACCACTATCAATACCATCTTCTCTGCTGATTGCCGCCGCCGCCATCGTCAATACAGTGATCTTCAGTTTGTTCGCCTTCCTCACCTTCATCCTCAGCGTTACCTGCTATTTACGTCTTCCTCCTTTCCTCTTTGCTGCCACCTTCGTCACACCACCACAATAATCTCTATTACTACTGCTGTTGTTATTGCTATTGCTGTTACTGGGGCAAGACCTCAAGGCATGTCTCTAAGGACACATGACCTAATAACGGACCAATCGCAACAAGGCTTAGTCAGTTTTTTTTTCTATTAGTCATTTTTTTTAAATATTAATATATTAGTTTAGTTCCATGTTTTTCCACTGTCGTTAATTGTTTTTTTATTTTATTAGTACATGGTCTAGAAATAGTTCCCCCCCCCTACACTTCTATCCCCTTCTCTTTCGCAAATAGACTTAACCGTATTTAAATTGTTCAGTTTGTGCGGTAAATACATAACACCCACCTTTGCTGTGTTTCGAAAGAAGAAAATTCTTTATCGACTAATCATTTTTGCTCTGTCTCTAACACGAAAGTAAACCATTATATATATATATATGTAATGGTTTACTATCTATATATATATATACATATGTTTGTTTGTTGTTTATACACGTAACTGTTTAGGTGTCCGAAGTATGACTGTAATATAAAGCATCATTAAATGTCTCTCCATGTGGTGCTACTAAGTTAGTCGTAGTTCTAGGCATATTCTAGCCGAAACTTATCTTGGTAATCTCAGTTTGTACATAAATCTGAAAGCTAAAGGCTAAGTTACTCAAGAGCCTCGAGTTTGTTTCGATGCGTGTTATCACCGAGGGAATTTCAGATATATAGATAGAATAGGCATAGTTTCGATTATGCCATATTTTTACATAGGCGCAAATCCTAGAATTTGAGCGGAAGAGACTGTCAATTGCAGTTGTGTTTGACTATTTTGTTTTCTGTCCCTAGAAGAGTAAAAGGCAAAGTCAGTCTCTGAAGGATTTGAACTAAAAGCTGTAGCTAAATATTGCAGATATTTTGTCCGACGCTCAATCTATTCTTCTAATCTATCCTGACACGGTCAGCGGAAAATGGTATTGTTCTTGTGTGTGTGTACGGTGTTGTGAAAAGAACTGTCTGCACCAAAATACGCACACTATATTAACTATATACAAAACGTGCTTTTTAGGGGAATGTACGCGTCATGCCTATTCTCAATAAATTAACAGACATAATTGCTAATAATTTCTGCCTCTTAAAGGCGCATTTAACCCCTATTTTTTAAAATTCAAAATGAGCTTCAATCTAAACCAAAACTGGTTCACTGATTCAGTCGGCTAAAAGGTTGAAACGTACGTCAATGAGGCGGGAGTCTCCACCTATTCACTCAATGTGCTTGAAATAGTAACCAAATATTTCTCGTCTAACACGAGAAGGAAATATTACATAATGTAGTTTGTATATTAGAAAACGGAAAATAATGTAACTGGAATGCCTCGATCAAGACAAGGCAGCAAGGCTATAAACAACAACAGTGTCCGCCAAACTCCGCCGCCAGCCTACATTTAAATAGTTTTAGTAATAAACACCATTATCTCTCACTAGTTCTACCTACCTGCATGTGTGTTTTTGTATGACTAACTGACATTAAGGATTTGCCTAAGGAAGAAGATAGAGGAGAAACTATATAGCTTGATGTTGTAATACTTGTTTAGTTGCTACAAGTTATAAATATCTGAAACTGCATCACTTTTCAACAAGTACAGCGTGACCTTCCCTTTTAATGGCAGATCATCATCATCGTCGTTGATATAACTGTTAGTGCTGGCCATATAGATACTATAAACTTTAGTCAACAACTAACATTTTTTGTGTGTTTGTTTTATCCCACCTCCTGTTATTGTGTTCTCCCTCACACTCCTGTTTTCTTCTTTTTCTCTTTACACACACACTTCAGTAATCGCTTTTTCTCATTCTCTCTCCCTCATCATGCATTTGTCTACATCCTTTTATAAGCGCCAGCATGACTGTTAGACAAGAAGGTCTCTTCGAAACCAATGAGTTTGAGTTCCGGGTTCGTTCTCGCTGTGCGGTACGTTGAGCAAGTGTCTCCAGCTGCAGTCCTAGGTTGACTAATATTTTATGAGTAGAATGTGGTCGGCGGAAACTGTCCAGAAACACCCCGCACACACACACACTTCATTTTGCAACCACGAGGTTTCAGGTTCAGTCCCGCTGCGCTGTACCTTCGACAAGTGTCTTCTATTAAGCCCAGGTCGATCAACGACTTGTGACTGAATTTTGATAAGTGAAAACTATGCGGAAGCCCGTAAGCCTGTCACACACACACACATACATATATATATGGTGTGTGATGTAATATAATGTGTTTATCACAACACTCTTGGTCAAAACATGTCTACAAAGTCAGAAAACAACACAGCTCCCATGACTTTCGGAAACATTTTTTCACGCTCAGAGTTGCTGAAGCATGGAATAAACTACCTGCGTCAGTTGTTGACTGCCATGACACTGCATCCTTTAAGGCCCTCATGCTTTTCGAAATCCGCCGAAACTATACCTGATTATATATAGACTTTAGATGAGTTGTAGTGCACCTGAGCACTGTACACAATTATTATTATTATTATTATTATAAAACAAAATCCAGAGTAGAGTGTAATGAATAATTGAGCCTGTTGGTAACAAGAACCTGATTGAATTGATTACTGGGTTACTGTGTTTAACTTAAACACTCTTGAAGGTGTCCCAGCAAAGCAGTATGTAGTTCAATGACTCAAATCAGTAAAAGTATCTCTCTCTCCTCCTTTCTCTTTCATTGCCCTCTCTATACCCGTCTTCACATACGCTCCACTCATCTTCATGCACTAATACATATCTTATATTTCCCTATGTCATATTCACTTTTCGTTCTATCATTTTCTTTATGGTCCACTGTTGTACAGATATTAAAAGTCCCCCCCCCGATCTCACTCTATTACTCACATGATTCACTAACTCACACACACACACACCCTGGCTTCAAAACATGCCCATCCTTTTTACTTGTTGAGTATGAGGATACACACACATTCACACACACACACACACATACTTAACCTTGTGTTTCATGAAATCATAAACCCTGTCCCCACCCATACACTTCCCTGGAAATGTATGTGATTGAGTAATTTGGTTAATGTGGTTTATACATTGATGACATCAGCAGGGAAGGGAATATTTTTGGTTTTCTTTGAACTAAATGTATTCCTGTCTGGAATCCAGCCATTCTGAATTTGAAAACAACCCCCCCCCCCCCCACACACACTCTCTCTCATTTTTCTTTCCTTTATGCATACACTCATCCTCCCCTCTCTTATATTCACTTATTTCCTGTATAATATCCTACTGTTGTATATTTATATATATATCAGAATAATTATTCCACCAAATGAAAATACCATATTCTGTGGCATTGTGGAAGATGCACCCTTAGTTTGGAAATGTAATTCTACAGAACCCAACTGCATGATCAGGTAGTTCCTGGTGGGCACACGCTAACTGCCACTTTATCTAGCAAAATTAATGGGCAAACCATCAGAGAACTCATGCTTGCTGTTGAATGAAATCACCAGACAATGGTCTGACAATATACTTTGTTTCAGTTTTGGTTTGCAAGATTCTTAATGCAAAGTTGTGCAATGAAATGGATTTTGTTGTATCTTGGGAGGGTCATTATAACAATAAAAACCCTCACTCGTTTGAATGATTGACTAAAATATCAATTAGTTAATTGGTTAAATAGTTAACTAGTTTAATAATAATAAAGTAAGTGAAATAGAACCAGTGCATGTGTTTTTACTGACATAACGACCCTCTCAAGGTACAGCAAAATATTGTGCTACTTCAAGTTTAAATGTGATTATTCTATCTATGTCTCCTTGATATACCTATCACAGGTGAGGGAGATAATTTGCAGGACTCGAGATGATCTGAGACACTAAGGAATGCCTGGTAGGGAATGAAGAGATTTCTAGACACCCAAATGCGACAAAAAAAAAAAAATCCTGTACATTTTGACAATAAGTCAACCTCAATTGGAAGGCAGGTGTTAAACGATGATGATGATGACATGTAGTTTCTTTGATTATTGAATCAAGTTTTTTGAAGGAATTCTTTTTGTTTTATGCTTATAGTCATAGCTAGATATACAAAATAAATTGGGTTTGTTATTTTCATTGGATATTAGCATTCATTATCATCAGTGTTTTGCATCCACTTTTGTATGCTGGCATGGGTGTTTCTGACGTAGCGCTTCATGTGAGCTTGTCACCTTAGAGAAATTTGGTGAAGAAGGTTGTTACTTTTGACATTTATCACTTGCTTTTGGATCAGTAGTTTCCTTCTAGATTGCACTATTGTGGTGTGATGTTAATGAAGCCTTTTTTTTTTACCTACATTCCATAAACTGGTATGTCCCAAAGTTTGGTTCTATTCTTCACGTTATTCCTTGTACACATCAATGATGTACATGTTACCACCTTCACTTCTGCCTCCACACACATTCAGATCCCCCTAATCTTTCACACCCAAGTTTCATCCACATTATAACCTTGCATCAAATCTGCACTGAATCCAGGAGTCATGTCAGTTTTGTCTCCTTCAGCAATTATATAATCATGATACTCATCAAGAAAACATTATCCTCATAAACAGCAAGCTGCTAGATCCTTTGTGTTGTTTCAAATGCTAGATCCTTTGTGTTGTTTCAAATGCTTGACCTCATCATTACTAAGTAGTTTACTTGATGAATACACATCTTTAACATAGCAAAGACATCTAAGCATCAGAAAATACTTCATCCTTCTCCAAATTACTAGCTTGTAAACAGCTTAGGTGAAGGTCGTTAGTTAGATAATTAGTTGCCTTTGATCATTGGTTTACATAATCAGTGTTCACCTGCGTTTTTCCACACACTTTTATAACTTACTGTGGTATAACTTCAACACAGAACCCAGAAGAAAGAAACCACATATATACAAATGTGGCGCTTTCTCTCTTTCAGCTACCTCCAAAATATATAAAAACAGGAATACAAAATTCTAACTACTGACTCAGGCAGACATACACATTCACAATAGACAGCTACCTATAACTAACACATCAATCTGCTACTATTTTCATTATAAATAGCCCTATCTCTTTTGCAATAATAGTGCTAGGTCACATGTTACTACATGAATGACTATCTTAGCTAGCCTCCTGTGTGTAAATGAACGAAGGTTAATCTGACATGGAACTAGTGTGGTCCTGAAATATATTTCACTTCACAGCCATGAAAATCAATGGTGCTGCTGCCACTTTTTTCTTTTTCTTCCTACATAAATAGCCTCCAGCTACAGAGAAACCAGATGAACCTGTTGGTGGTATAGATTGTTTTAAGTAGCATGTGAGTGCATGCATGTGTGTATTATATATATGTATAGATAGGTTGATAGATAAATAGATAGTATGAGTGATTTTCATATTCTCTTCCTTCATTCCCCCTTTTTCCTTTTTTTTTCTTCTTTTATCTAGTATTCATTGAATGAATATTTTTGTTGATGTTGGAACTGGTGTGGTAATAATAGTAACAACAACTGAAAATAGTTTTGCACAGCTACTAATCTTATTTTGTAGTGATGGCTTAAGAAGGGGTAGGGGAACTTATTTCTTATTCACTGTATCCTTTTGGTAAATTTAATATACTATTCAATATAAGGCATTTCAGTTTTAGGTAAATTTTTTGGTGATTAGTTTCCTCCATTTCCCAGTCAAAGACAATTGGGGGAAGTTTTGGGAGCTATTTCTCTGAGGTGCAACAACCATATTGGCTAGTGGTTCATTTGTTTTTTAAAGTGAATTGGAAAATATTTCTCCATTTTATTATATTGTTGTCATACTACTTCAGTATTTCCTCTGCCATTACATTCTGAGTTCAAATTCCGCCGAGGTCGACTTTGCCTTTCATCCTTTCGGGGTCGATTAAATAAGTGCCAGTTACGCACTGGAGTCGATGTAATCGACTTACTCCGTTTGTCTGTCCTTGTTTGTCCCCTCTGTGTTTAGCCCCTTGTGGGCAGTAAAGAAATAAGAAGTGGGTTAATTTCAAATTTCACTGAATTTGATTTTACATTTTTGTTCTATGACAATTTTTGTTTTGACTTCAGATCAGTCTTGATCCAGTATACATATGATGAAAACCATTTCAGCCGTGACCACCTCTTTTATTTCAGACTCCATGGGTCTAGGAATTCACTCTTGTGTGCAACCTTTCGTTTTTTTATTGATGGTTGGGTGTGAAATTTTGGTTGTTATTTCTAGCAGGTTCAGTGATCCCATAACAGTTCCATCAGTGGCTTATCAGTCAAGTATTGGGGTTATTCTAATTGATTGTTCCTGCCCTCTAAAACGGGGGTGGGGGAACCCCCGCCTGCAGACACAATTGCACCTGCAGGCTGGTATACTCATATGTGCAAAATATAGTAAATTTTTCAATTATAAAATTCATACAATACTCATAGTCTTATTTGCGAAATAGGTTGCGTTTCCCCTATGACTTAAAATGGTTAGACTTGAACAGAAAATCGCCTGGCAATTGCCATTCGGATGGAAGTTTTGTTTTCACTATAAAACACGTATTGCTAGGGGTGAGGTTTGTACCACCCCCTTGAGACCCACACTCTAGCTGAAAAATATAGAGTACTTCATAATTAATATAAACGTCCTAAATTCAGTGGCAGCATTAATGAAAATGTTACATGTTAATTTAATGTGTTAAACTTATCTTTATTAATGTATATCAAATTATACATAGATATATACAAGATTTACACAGATATAAGAGTTAGAACTTGTGATCCGCACGTGGACCTTTTTCTTTGGAAATTTTTGCTCACCGCACTAAAAAGTTTCCCCACCCCTACTCTAAAATGTGACCTGGTGCTGAAAGATAGAATTAATCATTGCTATGTGCAATGACAGGAACAGTAGGCCACAGGATTAAGTGTTTTTCAATAATTACTTTTGTTTTCTCATTGTGAGGTTTAAATTCTGCTGATATTAACTTTGCTTTTCATTCACCCAGAGTTAAGAATCAGTACCGGTAAAATACTTGGACCAACTGGTCTAATCAACTGTGCTTTTCACAACATTTGTGGCTTTGTGCCCATGTGAAAAAAATATTGAGAAACATTAATCACACAGATATAATGTTTCGAAGATAGAACAGTAGCCTATTTTATAGTTAATGTACTCCATAGATCTGGTAGCTGTTTATTACAGCTAAAACTGTCTTTCCCAGAGACATATAGTTACTACAAGGAGAATAAATTCACATTTGATCTAAATTTGAGTTTTTGTATATCTGCCCTAAGTATATTATTTTTACTCAATCTTCTCAGTGCTTTTTTAATGCAAATATCAAACATGCTGTCTCAAAGAAGACTTGTTACAGTGAGTGTTTATTGAATAGCAAACACATTAATTGGTTGAACTAAATGAAGAGAAACAGGAAACTAAATTGTGGGGTTTTTTTTTTCATGAATAATTGTGGTCAGAGATAAACCAATGGAGATACTTTGCAAAATGTCATGTGATCTTAGAATGAGTATTAGCATAGAAAGAACAGTGAGTGGAGTTGAACTAATGAAAACATGTTAATTTAGGAAATTATGTTTTGACTGGTATAACAAATAGATAATAATCTTTTCTGAAATTTGTGGTGAGGGAACTAGTTGATTACATCAACCCCAGTGTTTCACTGGAACTTAATTTATTGACTCCGAAAGGATGAAAGGCATAGTCGACCTCGGTGGATTTTGAACTCAGAATGTAGCGACGGGTGAGACACCGCTAAGCATTTCTCCCAGCATGCTAACAATAACAAATGGATAATAATGCTTGATAGGAAAAAGAGAAACAATGATGGTATTTATGATGCTATCAGGATCATTTTTAAAGTAACCCCTGGAATATTGACCATACAGTGTCTGTGACTATTGAGAGAGAGAGAGAGAGTTGGGGGAGATACAGTCAATGATGGATATTTAGACAAAGAAAGAGGATCTAAAAGATTTTACTCTGAGAGACTAGAAGTGGCTGTGTGGTTAGAAGCTTGCCTTGCAACCACATGGTAAGTACTGGGGTTGATCCATTCAACTAAGAATTCTTCATGGTGGTGCTTCATCATGGCCACAGTCTACTGACTGAAACAAGTAAAAATAAAAAAAATAGATGTGATTGACTGGATCTTGGATTTACAGAAAATAGTTTCTTCTTCAAAGTAAAAGAATAGGAAAACTGTCAATTGCTAAGTCAGTGATTTACTCTTTTCTGATTCTGAAGTATTGTGAAGAAGAAGAATTTTACTAATTTACAGAGAACAGCTTAATATAATAAGCTTTATTCTTGATTCAGCCTTCTAGCTGTAGCCATGCTGGGGCTCAGTCATCATGCTAAAACTCTCTCTCTCTCTCTCTCCCTCTCTTGCTCTCCATCCCTCCTGCTTCTCTCTCATTTATTTATTTAACAATAAATAGATAGAGGAAATGGTGAAAGTTTGACTGATAGGAAACTGACTTTGTGTTCTAATATGAAGAAATATTATTAAGTGTTGCATTTGAATTACAAGTTTGGGTTGGTGAATGGTGTCTAGCTGGATGAAGACTTAGAAAATATTTAAAGTCAGATGGGAGTTTTGCAAAAATATAGAACAGATTTTGATAAAGTAGTGTAAGAAGGAACTCTTGAAGTTTGTTTCTGAAATATGTACTTGTTTTCTTTTTTATTATAAACCCTGGAGTAGTTGAAGACATGTCTTAAGTATTGGATATGCTCTCTATCATATTTCTGACAAATAAATTGAATTAATTCTCATGAAATCTTAAAATTTTTGTGTCAAAATATGAAATGTACATTGTGGGATGTGTCAGCTAAATACTTGTCTTGGTTTTGTTGAAATGATTCTTCTTTGTGTGTGTGTGTGTGAGTGAGTGTGTGTGTGTACAGGATTTGTATTAGATCCTACTTTGACATATTCGTTTTCACTTACATAAGTGTTACTGCTATTATGTTTCTATATTTATAAATATAATTAGTTGTTTGATATAATTATTGTATAAAAAGAATCCTTGACCTCAACACTTAGTCATAAATTGAAAAAAAGCATCTTATCTGATATTTTAATCTTTCATTGCTTCCTAAAGTTATTCTATTTAAGTTTTTTTTTATATATTTATTATAAATATGTATCATAAACAATTTTTTAAAGTGTTTTTTCTGAAATAGTGGATCTGAAAGCAAATAAAGCAAGCTTGTTAATATTAGATTAAAAAGCCATTTGACTAGAAAAACTCAAAAAGCTGCCTGTGGAGGTTTGTTTGCTTCGAGTTCCACCATTCCAACAAAGAATTATTCCATGTTTTCTCAAATTTTATAAATTCTTTTGACAATTTTAAGATATTTTTTTTTAATTATCTAATTTTTACTTTTCCTCTTACATATTTCATTCATATTTTTAACTATGTATTCAATTTGTTTTGCTAATGTTCCACTGATATCAGACAGGTTTGTTTGCAGAACACATGCACACAATGTCTTATTTTCTTCTCTTTTCAAACATCATATTATTTTGAAAATTTACTTACAAAAACAAAAAGTGGGGTCTGAACATGAAGGAAATCATCTGGTAGGTGTGTGATGTTCAAAAGACCAAGGAGTGTACAGTTATGGGTATGTCATGGATGATGTATATAGTATGATGGGCACCATGAAGAAAATATAATGCAGAAAGTTGATGGGAGAAAGCTTGTAATGAAGGGCACGGTGCATAAGGGAGTGATTAGGGGAGAAGTAATTATTACTTTTACTATCTTTATTACCATCAGTATCATTATCAAATTACCAACTGCACAACCAATATCACCATTGAAAAAATTCATCCTGAACCCCCACCATTTTATTACAGTATCTTGTTTACTAGGGAGGCTGGATCATTTGACTTTCAATGATAAAAAAACTAGCACTCCCTACTCAGTTCAACAAAATCCCAGCTCTGTAGCCTTCACAGCACCACCACCACCACCACCATCATGCAACCTATTCGTTATCTTGACATTTCTTTTAATATAATATTGTTTTGCCTTTCTCAAAACGACCAGTTCTGTTTT
>NC_043017.1:5553697-5603697 GCF_006345805.1 Octopus sinensis | reverse complement strand
GGTCATTAAGCTCTGCAGTAATTTTGAGAGGTCTACTTTTCTGACCTTTTCTAACAATTCGTGTAAGAGTCTGATGCTCCCTATCTGAAAGTTTTGGTTTTCTTCCGGAGTTTTTCTCTCTTTCTCAAAGGCTGTTATTACTTTTGAGACAGTACTTCTTAATACACCAAACATTTCGACTGTTTTTGTTACGTTAGCACCTGCCATATGAACATAAATAATTTGACCTCTTTTAAAGTCTGATAGATCTGTCATTTTAATCAATTTTAATTACATTTTTCTGATGATATCTGAAAAGAAATAGCAATTTTAGCCAAAGATATTAAGCAATACTAATAATAAATAAAAAAACATAAAAATAAACAAGCTTTTGATGGTTGTATAGATATTTCAAAATTATGATGGTGTCTCCATTATTTTGTCTAACCTCTGTCTCCCTATATATGTATTCATATATGTATATGTATATATTTATATATGTATATGTGTTTGAGTGTCTATATTTGTGTGTGTGTGTGTGTGTCTGTATATATATATATATATAAACACATTGTATATATAATATATCAGCTATATTATATATATTATATTTTTATTACATACCTATTTTGTAGATTATGCATTATTTATATGTATATATATATATATATATATATATATATATATATATATATATTGTATTTGTGCCCACAGTTTACACATTCTTTACTGCCAAGCGATAAATTTACACACGTTCATGCACACATTTTATATGTACATATATATATATATATAACATACAATGTATATTTTTGATATAAACTTATTTTGTGTATAGCCTTTATATTATACATACATTTATAGCATTGATAGTCTGTGGATGTGATATGTCTCTCCATGTTATATTTATAAAATATCCTTATATCTATCAATGAAAAATGTATAAGATATATGTATAAAATTGTATTTAGATAATATGTTTTTTTTATATAAACACATATATAAACACATATTTATAAAAGTTTTCTGTAGTGTGTATATATATATGTAATGTTTGTTCAGTATATATAAAATATATGCATAATATATATGTAATGCTGAATAAATATTATATACATTGACGCCTCAACGCCGGTTTTGTTCTTTTGTATTTGTGCTGTTGATGTTGTTTTAATGTTATAGTAAAGAAATAGCAGTTGTTGTTATTGTACATATAACTATGAGTCATTGACTGGTTATGGTGTCATATATTAACCCACATTATTGGCTGGCACACCACACACACACACACACACACTGTCTGTCTGTCTGTCTATGTCCCCTGCCACACCTCACTCATGTCTGCTTCAGCCTCCTCCTCCCCATTCATCTCCATGCCATGTATGTGCCATGATACTACTGAAATAGCAGCAACAACATCACACATACACACAACCTCTCTCTCTCTCTTTTCCACCCCCACCCCCAACACGATTCTTTCCCCTCACCCCCACCCCACCCTTCATCTTGGTGTTCTCCAAACTATCAGTCTTTCTCCACCCTTCTCTTTTATTCGCAGTACTCCACCTTGGCTGCTACTTTGCTCACTCTCTGTATCATTTCCCCCCCCTCTGCAAACATTTAGCTGTAGCATCACCCTGTCATCCACTCAATTCCCTGATATTTATTAACCATTCCCTCACAGACTCCTATTTATTTAGTGAAATAAATACTATGTGAAATTTTACTTTTCTTTCTACATATTGTACATACCTGTGTGTGTGTGTGTGTGTGTGTGTGTATTTTCTCTTCTGTAAGTGCAGCCAAGTTGAGGCACCTTCAAATATATGATCAACCATATTGATCATATTGACCCCCACAACTTATTGTCAAGTGTCTGTCAGATACTTATTCTGCCAGCTTCGTTGTGTCAAATTGCTTGTCTATGAAGGACACAAACAAACCAACACTGGTTGTCAGGAATAGAGGAACACAAACACTAGCACATGTACAAACACGCACATACATGAGTAGTTGCTGTGAAGTTTCCCATAACCAGGTTTACTGACAGGCTTTGGTCTGCCTGGGACTATACTAGAGTACTTTCTCAAGTTAACCTGCAGCCATGTTGTTGCAAGGCAACCTTCTTAACATATCTTTATATCTGAATATAAAACACACACACACGCACATGCACATATACAGTATATAGATATATGACACACATATATATAATCACATACATGAATATATGCGTACATATATGTATATATACATGTGTGTGTATATATATATATATGCATATACATGTGTGTATATATAAATGTGTTTGTGTGTATATATATATATGCATATACATATATATGTACATATATGTTTATATGTATATATATATATATGTATATATATATATGTATATATATATATGTATATATATATGTATATATATATATGTATATATATATACATATATGTGTATATGTATATATATATACATATATATGCATATATACATACACATATACATATATATTTATATATATGCATATATACATATATATTTATATATGCATATATACATATATATACATATATTTATATATATGCATATATACATATATATACATATATTTATATATATGCATATATACATATATATTTATGTATATGCATATATATATATACATATATATTTATATATATGCATATATTTATATATATACATATATATTTATATATATGCATATATTTATATATATACATATATATTTATATATATATTCATATATACATATATATATATATATTTATATATGCATATATAACATATACATACATATGCACACAGAAAGCAGCATGTAGGGGCCTGTTTGTGCATTATAATTCATCCCTGTCTATGAGATCCACAGGATGTGCAGTAAATGCAATGAAGTAGATGACAAGAAAATGTGCACCGCACATTTCCAAGGTGAATGGCTATCAGTACTATTTTACTACATGCCAAGACATCACCAGACCACCTTACAAGACCCACTTATCCATGGATAATGTGGGTCTTGAAACTGCTACATGTAACCTGCTGGGTGATTTGTGGGAAGGGATTTATGTATAAGGCTGGTTCACTCCAGATCTTCCCTGAGGAGGTTCCTAACTAAAAATGGATCAACATAAAACAACACCATATGCACATTGCTTAACTGCCCAACCAATAATGAAAATATACCTCTGTGGTCCTATGTGCTTTGTAAAATCACATGTAATAAACGCAATGAATCCCACATTGCAAGTACACATACAGGTTTAAGAACACCACTCTTAAAATTGCTGAGCTTGTGCCAAAATTTGAAGTAGGGTCAATAAAATTAGTACCTGTCAAGTCCTGGGGCTGATAGAACCAACTAGCCCCATCTCTCTAAATTATTATTGGCATATTTGTTAGAGCATAAGACAAGATGCCTTGTAGCAAGTATTTTTACCTTCTGCCTTTCATCCTCCTGGGGTTGGTAAAATAAAGTGCTAGGCAACCCGTGAGGTTGATATAATTGACTTAGCCGTCAGAAAATAACAACTACAGTATATATATTTAAAAATTTAGGCTAAAAGCCATCAATTTTCACAGATGTGGGTAGTTGATTACATGAACCCCCCAGTCATTGACTGATAGTTTATTTCATTGAACCTGAAAAAAATGATACATTGTTGAGTATGACTGGGTTGAACAGACGTAGTAGTACTCTGTAAGTAAATACTGCAAGTCCAGTGCTTTTAAATAGAATTCTCACTGGTAATTATACCTTTATCGAGTTGTGGTCGTCAAAAGTGATAGACAAAGATAGTTCAAATAAATCATTTGGCAGAATTCAATAAACACAGGACAGGTTATATTAAAATGTGGAAAGAAATATAGCTGAGCTGCTGGCACCTCTAATTTGCAATGTTTTTATGTTCACAAAACGGAAAAAAAGAAAAAGTTTTTATATGTTGATGTATAAACAGAAAAAGTCTAAAATAGAGGCCGGTAAAAGTAAAAAACCACAGAAGAGGCATTTTATTTCATATACATACATATACAAACATGCTCACACACATATACATATGTATAGAAATATATATGTGTGTGTATGTATTTAATTATACATACATACATATATATAATCACACAAACACACATAGGCATCTTTGTTTATGTGTAAGTGTATTTGATTATATATATATATGATATACTATTTTGTATATATATGTGTGTGTATTTTTATGTGTGTATTTATATAAATGTATACATTTGTGCTCATATGATGTTTGATTATGTTGATATATGTATATTTTCATATATGAATACATGCATATCTATGTAAAAATACATACATACATGAATACATATATATGTTAATGCATGTATGTATGTGTTTATGTATGTATGTATTGATATATATCTATAAATGTATATTGATATATATTTTCATATATGTATATTTATAGATATGTATATTATATATGCATATATACGTATGTGTATACACACACACACACACACACACACACACACACACACACACACACACACACTTTGTTGGGCCTCGCGTTTGTGTGTGTGTATATATAGGTAAATGTATGTAAGCTCACGCACTCGGTGGAGTGGCAGAATGACAACGTCGGGGAAAATATGCGAAATTTGTTCTGGTTCCTTACATTGTGTGTTCCTATCTCGCGGCGGTCAACTTTACCTTTCATTCTTTCAGGATCGATAAAATAAAGTACCAGAACTGGTTCCGAAGTAATCGACTGTTACCCTCTTCCCCAACACATATACACATACCGAATTTCTGACTGTGAACCCAGTTTATACATACGTTGTGTCTTAATCTATTGGCTTTGCTATATATTTTCTATAGAAGATTGTCTCGCACACACACTCATAATAATAATAATGATAATGATAAAATGTTAATCATAATAATAAATAGATAAAATAGTTAAAAACAATAAGACTCCAGAAAAATTCAGATATACAGGTTTATATTTTAGAGTAAAATTATTATTTATATGCTTGAATGTGAGTCAAATTTGAATGTTTTTATAGGAAGAGGTGTGGGAAGTGGGTGGGGAACATGGGTGGGGCATCATAACCTAATAAAGAGTGAGAAGAATGAAATAAGGATCGGTTTACGGAGTAAGATAGACAGAGAGAGAGAGAGGGAAGGAGAGAGAGAACAAATTAATAGTTTAAAATCAAATAGCCTGTTTTCCTATTGGCCTTCTGAGCTCTGTATTGATTGGAAGACAGTATTTGTGCAACAAATTACACACGACTTCAACCCACAAGTACATTATGCATGCGCCAGACACACTGACCCAGTTTCATAGTTTTACATACACATAATCTTATATTCACACACACACACGTATATACATTTCTTGCATCTATATACATACATTGCTTGCTGCCTCTAACAACTCTTACTTTCCTTCACTCGCTTGTTTAATTCTTTGTCCCTCCTTCTCGGCTCCCCTCCCCCCACGTTGATTCAGTCTGCTTATCCCTCTCTTTCTCTCTGTGTTTACATACTACTAGATCTTTCACTCTCGTTCATTTCTCTTTCCCGCCGTTCACTTTTACACCCTTATTCCATCTTACTCATTGTCTGCTCTCCGACTATTTCTTTTGTTATTTCATCGGATTTGTATTTTTTTTCTTTATTCAAATAATTAAAAAAGAAAAAATTCTTACTATTTCTTTTTTTCCTTTACCAAATAAATTATATTCTTCTGCTAGAAGTCACTTAAAAAATACGAAATATAAAAATTTTTTTGATTATCGAATCACTTTTTCGCCATGCTTTTAGTGGATATATTTATAAATCCGCATTACATATATGAAAAAAAACAAACTGTTACGATAATAGCGGTAATGTGATAGATGTCTATTAAATAATGGCTTTTCTTATATACTCAGGTACTTCTCTACGTTTAATTTCTATAAATATTTGAATTCTTTTTTATTTATTGTACCCATGTGCACGTTAAGTGTTTATTATTTTTTACCGGCTTCTCCTCTGTGTATGGTCTTTTCACAACATCCACATGGTTTGTGTGTGCGTTAACTTGTGTTTATCCAAGGAAGAAAGCAGTTACTCATAGCCTTCTTATAGACCCTTCTGATTTGGACTATACTATTTCTGGCAGCTTGGTGCAAAGCGGCGAGTGAATCCCGGCGAACAGATAATAAATAAAACTTGGTGTGTTCGATCCTCATACAAACCTGTCGGAAAGACCCTCGTGGGTCCAATTTCACAGCGAAACTTAATAGGGACCGATATGAATGTGTGGGTGCATATATTTATGCGTTTATGTATTTGTATGCTATTTGTTTTTTGACCCGGAGCTGAAACCTTTTCGTTAAATAAAATTTAGTTTGTGAGTAGTTGTGCGGATATTGTCATCGCGGTTTACATACTGACGTCGCGCATATTATTCAAACAGGAAAAGAAACTGGCTGATAGGCCAGCTTTGCATAGTAATAATTTTCATACCATTAGGTGTGGTATGATGGGTTCCACTTTTGTTCCAGAAACTCGTGACTTGTTTCAAAAACTCTCATGATTCATTTCCAGCATGTGATTGAAACTTCTCCGTGGGAGAGCCACACAAACCTCAGCTTGCAAAATTTGGCATCATTATTATTATTCCGTATCCTTGCAGACTTGAGCAATTAGTAGTTTTTCTTTTATGAAGTTCAGAATGCATATTGGTCAGATTCAGCACTAATTGCAGATCTTCTACAAAAGTTTCGGTGGCTAATGAATCCCACCGTACAAAACTGGCATATTGGCCAATTTCTTTTCACTTCGGAAAGATCTGAACATCATAAATCTTTATTCCCTTGATTGGGTACCTTGACAGGTCTGTATTGGCGCCCTGTCACCAAAAGAGATGATCCATTGATGATGGTCAAGCCTTTGGCTTTATCTCATCTACAGAAGCATATAATACTTCATTCCTTCACCGATAGATGTATAAGGGAATACCTCCTCCACTTCTTTCCTGTGGTTATTTGCGAGAATTAAATAATATCTCCATTCTTTCATTATACACATATGTGTCACTAAACACTTTCCTATAGATCTGTTTAGAATGCAAACGATTCTGTGTGTGTGTGTGTGTGTGTGTGTGTGTGTGTGTGAGAGAGAGAGAGAAAATCTTTCTATCTTTTGGTACTGTAATTGTTTTTCCGTTTACTTCAAACTAGCAGTATCGCCCGGCGTTGCTCGGGTTTGTTTTGACCCTTTAGAATTGGAATTTTTGAAACGTAAAAATTTTGCATTATGTAGCTTAAGTGAACATTTTTCTGGTTGAAATACACCGAAAAATGGCAACACAGCAGTAAAAAAATCGTAAAAAATAGGAATTTTCATAGAAAAAAAAAAAAGCACCTTTTTGATGTAAATAATTTTTGGTGTTAACATGGTCCGATTTGAATTTTTTCTTTTATGGAAGGAAGAGCAAACCTTCTATCATACTCTCAGTTTCGGTCAACTTGCGCCGCAGGGTCTTGGAGGAGATAGTGTTAGTTGAAGGCTACCAAACCTGCCATACACAGACAACTTCAGCTTTATATATAGAGAGAGTAGCCTTCATTGAACAGACCTAAAGATGGTAAGATGTGATTTGGAGGAGATATTGCTACTATTTTTAAAAATCAAGAGACTGCACAGATCAGTTGTTCTCAGTTATATTTTGTGTATGGACCTGTTTAATTCATGTTTTACTCAGGTGTGTGTGTGGGGGAGGGGTACCTTCAGTAATCATTCAATGTCTAAATACTTTGTGTATTGTAAAAGTTTAAACCAGCTTATTGCAAATAAATGTTAACAAAATCTGATAATGACCGCCAAGGGCCAAATGGACCCTGGTTGAGACCATTGGCATAGATGTTTTCTTGGAGACATGTCTATTACAGTGTTTTAAAGATCAGCTGACTAATAATATTACCCTCCATTTGCTGAGGTTGTTGATTTCCTCTTAATTAAATATAATAAATCAGACTAATGAATGCAACAGCAGCTAAAGCAATTAGGTTGTTGAACTCTGTTAACGAGAGAAGTTTTCAGATCATTGATTCACCTCCTCTTTAGAAATGATTACAATTAAAAGAAAAAATTTCACATATACTATATTTTGATTTGAATTAGGAGCTTTTTTTTTTTTAAACCATGGGTAACAATATTCTTATCTACTGGTTCTAGATGCTACAGATCCTGGTACAATGTATACACATTAAGATATCAAGATATCTGAGTGTAAAATATGAAAACAATCGTTAAGATAGTAATAGAAATAATTAAACAATATTTTCATCTTAGAAGATGAGGTCTACAAGAAAAAAAAATCTTACTAACAAAAATTCATCTAAATCTTATACATTTTTGACTGCATTAACTACAAAAGTTCAAAGAGAGACAAAAATCAAACTTTCACTAGGGGTTACAAAGAAAAGACTACAATATGAAAGGAAGCAGGAGAGAGATGTTGTACAATATAATAATAGACATTTTAAGATTTTAAAAGTGTGGATATTTTTCATAGAAACAAATGAAAACAAGAATTAAAACAAGATATAATGAAAATAAAACAAAACATGAAAGATTACTGATTAGGTTGGGTTTGAGTGCTTCACAACCCTTCCCATTGACAATTTCTGGAAGTATGTATGAGTGCAACCATATACACCAGTAAGCATTTATTTAGGCATTTGGTGTTTCAAAAAAACTCCAACATTTTTAGGATATTCTCTTTTGAGTTTGTTGTAATGTCTTAGTTCTATTTTTAGTAATCTATATTTTGCATGTTGCTTATCTCATTCTTGTTTCACTGTAACGTCTTTGAAATAGCTGTAGAACCACAAATGCATAATTTTGTCCATTGATTTTTTCATTTTCAGAGGATGATGAATCTTAGTTGTTTACCTTTCCACTTTCCTTATTATTTTCTTGAGGTAGGCTTTCCATGGTGTTTTGATGAAATCATTCAGTCTTACCTGTTTTTCTTACTTTTTGCCTTTCTTCTCCCCACCTCCGTGTTTTCTTCTGACAGTTTAGAGGTTTTCATCTGCAGTTATTATTTCTTCCTCATTGCATTATGAAGGTATGCTGCTATTGAGTGGCACTGTTAAGGGTTGAAGTGCTTATTCATCTGTTTCTCATGTTGTTATGAGCATAAAGGGTTTTCCCTTCTTACCATCTCTAGAGTTTTGGCCAATAGTGTGCCAGAAGTGGTTTTTCTGATGGCCTAACAATTCTGCTAGCTCTTCACAATTTCTTACGCAAGCATAGAGCCAGAAATCTAAGAGAGTGGTATTAGTTTATGAAACTGACCCCAGTACAAGACTGGTATTTTATTTTATTGACTGCTGATGGATGAAAGGCAAAAATCGACATTGGCAAAATTTGAATGCAGAACATAAAGCTGGATGAAATGCTGCTAAGCATTTTTGCCAGTGAAGTAACAATTCTGCCAGCTCACTTCCTTCTTAATAATAATAATAATAATAATATGATGATGATGATGATGATGAGATTTTGGAAAGAGGACTAGTGAACATTTTGGTTTTAGCTTTTTTTTTTTGTAGGTGGGGAGTTAGGATAGCAAGGATTACTTTCCTTCTTCCTCCTCCCACTCTTAATCTGAATTATGTGAGTCATAATTCAGCAGCAACTCTTCCTTTCCAATTTCTAGGATCTGTGTCTAGACTCCTGAAGCCCAAAGGGATAAGTCTAAAAGAATAATAAAAAATAAATAAAATAACCTGCTTTTTGTCAGAGAAAAGACTGTCTGTGAGAGTATGTACACTAGGCTGGTGAAGGCAATTTCATTTATGGTATTGCATTAATAGAATTGGGATGGATAAAATATATAACTTAGATAATAATGTAATTTTTTGCTTTTTTTGTACATTGGCCTAAGACCGGTCATGTGTGAGTGTGATGTTATAGTAGTTTGGATCAATGGTTGAGGATGTAGATGTCAAATTTATTTTATTGACTTCAAAGGAATGAAAAGCAATGTTGACTACAATGGGATTTGTAGCCAGAATAACACAAAACACTAATATATTCAGTCCAACACTATTTCTACCTTTCATTTCAAAATTAATTAGTAATAACAATAATTATCAATTTATAACATAGGCACAAACCCTCAAATTTTGGGGGCAGGGTATAGTTGATTAGATCAGCATCAGTACTTAATTAGTACCTATTTTATTGACCTGAAAGGATGAAAGGTAAAGTGATCTCAAAAGGATTTGAACTTTGAATATAAGGCAATGTGCTTAAATACCACAGCATTACTAATTCTGTTTGTCCACCTCCCATATTACTAACAGTAATGATGTTTGCCTATTTTTATTAACAACTCATTGCACAAAATGAGGTTGTAACTCTCATTGTCTAATCTATGGAGTGGTGGGAGCAACAGTAAAGAGACAAACAGATATCACATCATGTGTTGTTGTTGTAATAGTGTGTTAAACTGAAATGTTGGTTAATAGGTGGTGGCATTTATATATTACTGCTCTGACTATTTATTTTTATTTGCTTTGAGTAATTACTTTAATTTGGGGAAAAAATTTCAATCAAAATGGAGAATAAACACACGCATACATACGCTAACATACATATGCACATAACTATCACACATACACACACTAACATATATAGGCACATTAATATATATAGAAGTTGCTATTAAAAGTATAGTGTGATGCAGTTTGTCTGTATATATATGTGTTTAAATAAACTGTATATAAATACTTCCATAGAAAATTAGATGAAATGATAATAATCAAGTATGGACACACACTAATATTAAATAATCAACACTACATTTATTTTTATATGTTTATATCACAGTAGTCAGTTAAACAGCTACATTTGTATGTATCCATCTATGTGTAAAATATACATACATGCACAGACATACAAACACACACACTCACACTCTCTCTCTCTCTCTCTCACACACACACCCACAGTTATTATTTGTGAGCTATATATATGCATATAAAAATAATATTGGTTTCAAATTTTGGTAAATGGCCAGCAATTTGGGGGGGATGGGTAAGTTAATTACATCGACCTCAGTGCTTAACTGGTACTTATTTTGACGTCTAAAGGGTGAAAGGCAAAATCTAATACTAAGTGCTGAATGCATATATACATATATATCGTTATATTTCAGGATGGGCATTTTTTTTCTTGCCAAATAAACATATATATATTTTTTATTTATCTTATATCCATTGTCTGGAAATCTTTCATCATACACAGGTGTGTAATGAAAGATTTCCATACAATGGGCATAAGATAAATAATAATAAATGAGTGAAGAATGAACATATAATGTGTGTGTTTATTTGGCAAGAAGAAAAATGACCATCCTGAAATATAACAATATCTGTTTCAATGCACAATTTCACATCAGGAATCTTGCAAAACAAATTCCCCCCCCCCACCTCTCTCTCTCACACACACACATCAAGAATTGAACAGAAAGAATACAACAAGGGGAAAAGTTAAAGTTAGACGAGGTGCCAGTGCTGTTACTAAGCTACTAGGAAAAAGCTAGAATGTGTACTAAGACAGAAACAAACAAGATTTTATGTAAATACAACAAAGAATTATGAATATATAACAGCACAAAGCCTTACAGAAGAAAAAAGAATTATATATATATATATATATATATATATATATACCACAAATACAATGGAAAGAGTTTTGCAGCTATCGAATGAAGTTTGTGGGTTGTGCAAAGATGAAATAAAATAAGTCCTAGAGGACGTAGCAGGAGCCCAGATCAGCATGACCAGTCTGGTCAAAGGCAGGGCAAAAACGGAACAACACTGCCTTTGCCAGACACTGGTCATGTGATAGGGAAGAGGAAGTATTGAGAGAGGGAAAGAGAACAAAGGAGCTAGCTTTTTCCCAGTAGCTTAATGACAGCACTGGTGCCTCCAAGATTGAGTGGTCTCAATGGTAATGGTGCGAAACCACTATGATATTTTGGGTCATTGACTGACAAGGAAAACTCAGCTGTGAATATTCTGTGTATTGTGTCTTAGTCTAAATTTCCTGTCCATTAAGTTTCCATCTAATTTCCCATTTGCTCTGGTTTCATTTAACTTTTTCTCATTGTTGTGTTCTTTCTGTTCAACCCTTGATATAGCCATGTGGCGCAATGCACACCCTGTTTGTTTATTTCTCCATATGTGTACATGCATACATGCACACATACACATTTATATATGTCTACATTAGGGTGGGGTGATAAAGGTACTTTTTACACAGATTTTGGAAATGCTTTCAAGAATATATTTTTTATTGTGAAATCCTTTAAAAACAACTGTGTTATACTCAGAAGTTCTTAAATTTACATCTTCAGGCTCCGCAGCCCCCTTGAAATTTTGAATAACGAGAAGAAAATCAATTTATAACACGTTTAGCGTTCCTCATTTTATTTTTTACATTCATTAGCCCATACTAGCATGGAAAACGGACGTTAAATGATGATGATGATGATGATGATTATGAATCGATTGTCTTTTGTGTAATCCTTTAGAAACAAGAGTGTTAAAATCTCAAACTTTAAAATATATATCTTCAGGCTCCGCAAAACACTTGAAATTTCGAAATTATGTGAAATAAATAGACTTTTCGACTTTTTCTTTATTATTTTTAATACTAGGTCACCAAATATGTGTTTCATGAGGTCTAGATTACACACAAATTAAAATAAAATTACGTGTAAACCAATTTTTGATTCTTGACACATTTTGGTGATAAAAATAATTAACATTTTCAATTTATTCGAAATAATTCCATGTAACTAAATAATACAAATCGTTGTAGTGCATTCCTTTTCATTTCAGTAATAAAGCCAATTTTTTTTTGTAGACGATAATAGCATTACACTCTCAAATAAAGAATGGAACAGTCAAAGATTTGTTGTTTTGGAAATTCCTAAAACAACACAATACTAATTATTTGTTATGTTCAAAATAGCTAAAACTAAATAATTCTAATTGATTATTGCTGTATTACCTTTCAATTTGAAGTCCTTTTTTTGTCTTAGTACATCCTTATAAGTTGGTGAAACTCGCTCGCTAAGATCACACGGAGTACCAAATATTGGGCATTCAATGTCATGATGTGTTATTGACTTATGAGTCATCACTAAATGTAAACAACACTAAATTTAACACGATCATTAATTTTGATACAATGGCCTAAAGTCAAGGTACAAAGCAGAAAACTTCACACATGTATGATGTACATCCACATGCAGCGGGACTGGAGAGAAGTTCACACTCACGTTCTCTATAGAGTCAATGCAGAACCTCAAGATATTAGTCAATTATATTGAAACTTGGTATGCAACCACTTAAGGATACTACATTTACAGTTTGCATTCTGCTTTGTATTTGTTATGATTTATAATCCATGAAAACCCAAATTTGACCAAAAATAATGATTTTGAAAATATTCAATTGCATTGTAGAGCCTGAAAAAAATATTTAACTGCAAAGTTCTTTAAAAACCTTTCTTTTAACCCTAATTCACAAAAAAATATCGATTCTGGGTTACAATTTCAAAAGTTGCATTTTTTGCTCCACCCTAGTCCACGTGTATGTACAAATAAAATGAAGAACATTATAATGTTAGTAAAAGTAGCAATGGGATTTCAGTTGGGGTCAAGCTTCTTTTAGATGAATACATACTCAACTCCCAGTTGTTAAGAGAATTCTATGCGAGTATGAGGGGGGCAGGGTTATGAACAATTTTTTGGTATGTTTTGTTTAATTAATTGTTGTCATATCTAGTATCATTGTTGCTTCAATAAAATATTTTATAATAAAATATCAAGGGTAGTCAGTCATTCTTCCACAAGTTCACTGACCTAATTCAAAATACATCTGTTGTCATCAACCACAATAATAACAGTTCTGCAGAAAGTAAAAAACAAAAAAAAAATGAACATAAAAGATAACTTGATAGTGTTTCTGCATCCAAACAACAACAAATATTGTTGCTAATTCATTGAATCCATTCTTTCATTGCATGCAAAATACACATCATTTTATCATCTTTGTATGTATATACACACCTGTCCCATCTTCTCTACCGTTTTACTTTCTTTTGTATCTTCCACACACACACATGCCCCTCCTCTCTCTCTTTCCCTCCCCCTCTCTCTTTTTACTCTTCACTCACAAAAACCAGTATAAATACAAATGCAAAATCCAGATTTATGAAAACTGGAGTGTCTGTATAAAATAATGTAAGGGTTAGTGTTTTTATCATCTAGTTTAAATGTAGTGTAGGTTTACCTTGTTTGGTCTGCATTTTTTTTTTTATAGAATTTGCTACAGTTATTAATATTAAAAGTATTTTATACGTAAGTAATCAGGTTGCAGTGACATGCTGCTTTGAAATTATTTTTAAAAGTTGTACATATGAGAAATCATTAGTAAGAATAATCACAAGAAGATAATTTTTATTGTAACATAGCTAAAGAGCCAAAAATGTGTAAGGGAGGAGGAGACAATTTAACCCCAGTCACAGATTGGTACTATATTTTATCAACCCCTGAAAGATGAGAGGCAAAGTTGACTTCAGTTGAATTTGAATATTTGAACTTGGAATGCAAATATCTGGAAAGATATATATATATATATATATATATATATATATATATATAATTAGTGAATGGAAGGAATGGAGTTGAACGAAGATTGTACAGAATTCCTTTTATTACATTCTACACATGTTTCAAAGGCCACAATTTTCCAAATTCTGATTAAATAAGGATACCATATTGCAGCTTTCTCTTCAGGAAAAACCAGGAATTACGTTGTCAGAACAAAACAAAACAGAGGCGCAGCAAAGCAATTCGAACGAGGACGCTCCTTAAGAGCCCATGGGTAAACTGTTTATCAATGTACGTTCATTTACCCATGGGCTCTTAAGGAGCGTCCTCGTTCGAATTGCTTTGCTGCGCCTCTGTTTTGTTTTGTTCTGACAACGTAATTCCTGGTTTTTCCTGAAGAGAAAGCTGCAATATGGTATCCTTATTTAATCAGAATTTGGAAAATTGTGGCCTTTGAAACATGTGTAGAATGTAATAAAAGGAATTCTGTACAATCTTCGTTCAACTCCATTCCTTCCATTCACTAATTATATTAAACTTCAATTATCCGCACCAACGCACGGTTGCAACACCATATGGTCTTATCTCCAACCGTGTTTTTTCTGCTGTGATTTTTGCTACCCAGGTATCGGTTAAACTTTTGAATAATCCGTAACAAGAAAATTCATCTTTCCATTTCAACAAACATATATATATATATATATATATATATATATATATATTCTGTAAATACAATGAGCAATAAAAAATGAGTGCATATGAAGAACTAGGTTTAACAAATAAGGTATTAGCTTAATGCTTTAATGGAAACAAGATGCTTTAATGTTTTGGACATGAGTCTTTTATCAGAAGGGAGAAGCACAGAAGGAATGAGAAACAGAAAAGACAAATGTGTGTGCACGTGCACACATAAACGTGTGTGCATGCACACACACACACATATACACACAATGTATTCATTTATATTTTATATTTAAACAATACTTTAATTTCAAAAAGGAAAGGTTATGCACCTAATTAAATTTTTTTTTAAATGATAATTTGTTTTGTTGCTTTAGGTGTTTAATCTTGCTTTTACTTCTAACTTTGATGTGCTTCAGCTTTTTAAACAGATAAAGAAAGATGCTTCTGATTTTCTTATGCGGTGTTTTTATAGACTATTTCTTTTAATCCTTTTGATAAAATCAACTACTTTCTAAATTTAAGTTTTGTGTCATAACTTCTTCAATAAACAATATAAAAGCCTGAATGGCATTGTTACAGCTATTAACTCTTTAGCATTTTAAACCAGCTATATCCAGCCAAAATATTCTGCTTGTTTTATGTTCAAACTGGCCTGATCTGGCCTCTCATACCTACCCTAGAGTGGCATTCTAAAAATTTACAATCACATCATTAAAATCTTAAAGCTACAACGTAATACATGATTAATTCAAAACATTTTGAATAAATAAGTGTGACATTTGACAGAGTTATTTGAATACTAAATAGTTAAACCCAAACATTTTGCTGATTAGGAAGTAGATTGATGATTCACGTTAGCTGTGTGTGATTATTCTATTTATAAATGGAAGAATTGCAGTTGAAGGTTTAGTGTGCTAACTCCACTGACCTAATTATAGAAAACGCCTCTGTTTGGGGGTGATGTACATTTTAGGGTTACATACATTAGGTAATTTACTACCTGATGTAATTACACACAGATACACATATTTTTTTACTTGGAAAGTAACTGACAGTACAGCATTACTCGAATGAACAAAACATATTGAAAAAAAGACAAAGGAAAAATGAGTATCACAATTGCTTCTGCAAATGCATGCATATACAAATACAATCAAAATAGTCTGAATGGTTGAAGTTATTGGACAATTCTTGGATTGTGAATTAATTCCCACAACAAAACGTTTTGTTATATCCTTGAATTTATGACTTTGTAAAGAATACCTTCTGTTTTGTTTATAACTAATTTTTCTAATTAATGCCCTATGTGTATCCACATATTATCGTTGTCATTAATGTGCAGTGAGGGAGCGAGGGAGGAGAAATTGAGGGAAAAGGTGAGAATTATGCAGGAAAGGAATTCAGAGGGAAAAGGTGTGGGGGAGTGAAAAAAGAAGGGAAGAAAATGATTTTTTCATTACTGCCTCACATACTTCCATTATAAATGGTATATTTATTTTGTTATCATTACTTCCCCACTACCTCCTCCTCAGCCCTAAGATAACCACCATTATCTCCATCACCTACATTCCACATTATTTATTGATTACAGAAGCAGGTAACTAGGAAAAGGAGTGAAAAACAAATATCAACTTGACCCATTTTTGATAACAACCTATTTAGCTAAAAGTGTGTGTGTATGTGTATGTGAACTGATACTTCAGCTAAATTAATGTTTATTTCTTGCATAGTCATCCAAATTCAAGAATTCTTTTTTAACAATATAGATTGGAAGACAGTGACATTCATGCCTATCTTCAGCATATATGGAAATGGAAACTATTGAATGAAGCTTTGGAATTCCAGAATCTTATTTCTTTCTATAGAATACATTCTTTTATTCTCTTTTTACAAGTTTCAGTCATTGAAATGTGGCCATGCTGAAGTACCTCCTTCAACAGGTTTAGTCAATCATATCGACCTAATACTTACTGTGGTTAGGTACTTATTTTATTGATTTCAGTTTTTCAAATGGTTAAGTTTTACCTTTTTGAAGTAAGCGGATCCAACTTAATGCATAATATTTTTTTCTACTGTACCGATGTTACACACACACATATTGCAGATGTTGGTATGACTCTGTGGTTAAGAAGTTTGCTTCCTAACCACATGTTTCAGTCCTACTGTGTAGCACCTTCAGCAAGTTTCTTCTACTATGGCCCCATGGTGATCAAAGGAGAAACTGACTGAGGCCAATGTGTGTGCGTATACATATATATGTGCTTACACACAATTGGCACCACTGTCATACAGTTGTTGCCATTCATCTCCTATCTTTCAAGGAAAAATTAACGGTCAGAGGGAAATATTATCTTGCTTGGAAATAGGTGAGGTTTGGCAACAGGAAGGGCATCTGGATGTAGAAAATTTCCTCAACAAATTCTATCTGGCCCATGCAAGCACATAGGAAAGGGTTATAATGGAATTGAAATATATATATATGAATGATAGGGTTCTGTAATTTCCACCTACAACTTGGGCTTAAGCCATGAAACCAGGTGGTTTCTTGAAGACTGAGACATTCAGATATTGGGAAAAGATGAGTTTGTGGCTTTTATGCTTTATTAATGAAATTATTGTAATTGTAAATTCAAGGTGTGTTGACAGCTGAGTATTGTGTTTACATCTCTTACCATTGCTGTTAGTATAAGAGTGAAGTATTTCTTAAGAGCAGCTCATAATATATATAAATTATTGTCATTTGTTTCATTTTAGATCAGCTCTGATGAAGTAGATCTATGATCAAAGCACTTTCATCAGAGACATCTTATTTTATATTGAGTTTGAATCTAGGATTACTTTAGTCCAATGTGTACTTTTTAATGATGGTAGAGTGTGGTATGAGGAGATATTGGCTGCTATTTCTTGCAGATTAAGAATGATTCTGTAGTAACTACTTCATTGGCTTATCTATGGATGAATGATAATTTCCAGAGTTTTTATTGTAGGTTCATTTCTCAGTTTTGTAGTTTTACTTCTGATATTTGTTATTTCAGTTAGTCTCTTGACTTACTAGAAATAGGAGCTAAATAATGCACTACTGTTCTCAAAAAAAAAGAAGACACATTGGATTGTGTAATCCTAGATACACTATATCTGAATAGAGATGTGATGGTCACAATTGGAATGCCCTCTACATAGATCTGTATCAGAACTGCTCTGGGTTCAAGAATAACAATATACTCTCTATTCCTTCTTCTCTTTCTTACTATCTACTCTCTCCCATCTCTTTGTATGCTGTTCTTCCCAACATTCCCTGTCTCTCTTTCTCTCCCTCTTCTCTTTAGATTTTAGACTTTCTTTCTCTTGATCACTATTTCTCTAAATCCTGGGTGCCTTCCTATATACACTCATGCACCCTCACACTTAGGTGTTTTCTGCCTGTGAACTGCCAGTGCTCTTCCCCTCTTTGTTCATTCAAGTTAACTGTACTTAAACTACATGTACCCCTTCTCCCCTTCTTGTTTGAATATACCTGAGTATGGAGGGTGGTGGTGGTGGTGTCCTGCCTTTTGTTACTATTGTCTGACCTGTTATTTTATCCATCACCATTCCTACTACATATAACTTCTACCACCAATACTATAATGTCACTAATGCATCCTTCAACCCTTTCCTGAACATCCACAATTATCCCAATACCACAAAACAATGCTACTGCTGCTGCTACTCCTACTACTACTTGAGGTTAGCTGTACTGGTTAGTGCTGTGCAAAGGTGTGGCAGTACATAAATATGTGTTTACACAGTGTGGTAATTGTTGCAACTTGTTAATATAGTTCATGTGGTACAGATTGATTCTTTAGACCATATAATACAATGATTCCACAGCTAGACTGCAAAATACAGCTGCCCTTTAACTATTGTTTACTTAACATACCTTATAGTTAGTGAACTCAGCATACCAAGGGCCAGATAGTACTGCTAAACTAGAAAATGGTAGTGGTAAATTCTTGTAATCACTTGTGCCTGGTCCTTAGTATGTGGATAACTTCCCTCCACCAATTTATGGAAATCATGAAAAATTGAAGAATACTACCCTTCCTATTCTGACCAAGCCACGGAAAAGATAAATCTACACCATTGTTGCCTGATTTGCTAGTAATGGCAGTTAAATCTTTCTTCAAACTCTACCTTCTAATAAAAGTAGCAATACAAGGATCAAGTGGTCAAATGAACTTTGCCTAGTGGAGAACACAACAAAAATAGGGAGATGGTTCAAACTTTAGTGCCTTTGACCATAGAGGTGCTTATCACAGGCAACTTGTGATTAAACAACAAAAATTTTTAGTGGCATTTCGTTATTTTTACATTCTGAGTTGAAATTCTGCTGAGGTTGACTTTACTTTTCATCCTTTTGGGGTCAATAAAATAACTACCAGTTGAGCACTGGGGTTAATGCTACCGAACTTTCCCATCTCTGAACTTGCTGGCTTTGTGTCAAAATTTGGAACCATTATTATGATGATGATAAAAAAGGCTGTGAGCTGGCAGTATTATTAGATTTATGGAAAAAAATTGCCTTCCAGCATTCTGGCACTTTATATTCTGAGTTCAGATCCTGCCAAGATCAACTTTTGTCTCTTACGAAATAAAGTACCAGTTAAATACTCAAAATCTAAGGCCTTTTTTAATAAATCAGAAACCAGCGGGATGATTAATATTAAGGTGTTTGTAATAAACTTTAATTTGATGTCTATGCAAAATTGAATGATTTGATACTTCTAAATTTGTTTCATGTATCAGTAAAAAAGAAAATATAATGTTAATTTTAAAAAATTTTGTTTTTCTTTACAGAGTTTGATGGAGAGACTGTTTTATGTAGGGTTTGTGGAGACAAAGCCAGTGGCTTTCATTATGGAGTTCATGCCTGTGAAGGCTGCAAAGTAAGGAATCTTTTATCACTTTTATCTTCAGTACCATATCATCTATTGACTACACCTATTTGTATCGGGGTATGATAACGACCTCACCTATCATGTCTCATTAGCATTGTTTTAAGTTTATCAGTAGTTACAATACTACTCACCTCTAAGGATATTGATACAAGGTTTTGAAAGACACCCAGCTTTACACTCTCATGAGTTGGTTCCAGATGAACACTTGCCCGGTGAGCAACTCTGGGTCTCTCAAAGACAGTGCCTGCTAATTATCAAATGTCTTCTTGCTATCTTGTTGGTCAATTGTGTGAATTCCCTATTGAATTGCTCCTTGGTCACCTACAAATCCAGTTTACCCTGGGGACTATCCAGAGCATCTGAGTTTAACATACATTGAGGGGACATGGCCATGGACCTAATGACAGTCCAAGTTTTGCACCTGTAAAAGAGGATTACCTTGACTGTTGCTAAAGGATTCCATTTTAACCTCAATCTCTCTGAGATGACTCAACTTAGTGGAAAACACTGGAGTTGAAGAAACTTTGGTCTTCACCCATCCCTGTACAAATGAGCATTGTGTTATGCACAAAAGAAACAATTTTGTTTAACCATTCTTATTTGATGACTATATGCTATTTTAGTTTTCCATACAGTCCTAATATCAGTTTTAGGCTTCAGTGCCTTGTGTAGAGGAGATATATAAACTTCTACGGTTTATTTACTCATGACTTAATTTGTCCCAGATCAGCCTTGATCAAGCAGAGCTATGAAAACTAATGTTGCAGCTAGGATCATGTCCAATGTGTTAATTTAAAAGACCCTAAGATATGAACTGACGGAGACTTGGCTACTATTTGTAGCAAGTCAACAGCATAGAAACCTCTTTTATTTACTTGTCATACTCTAATAAAACATGGATATGCTTGTTTTACATTGAGTCAAGAGTATCAGTCAACTTGCTGATGTTTCAACTAGTTGTATGTCCTCACCACTGTCTGTCACATTTAAATCTCAGTAACTCAGTTAAGTATCAGCTGATGACCATCTTATTCTATTTCACAGTCATTGTGCTTTCATAATAATGACATATTTTCCCAATAGCAACAGTGAATGTTAGTCTCTCTTTAATTTTAAAAGCATCATTGATCAGGTGACAAGTTATTTTTTTACAGTTTAAAATAATTAACCCAATTAATTATCTTGTTATGGTGTCCAGTTTTTCTGTCTCTTTTTATTTTTTTAACAATAAATGCAGCTTCTTCATAAAAATAGGATAAAAATTTTCTGATATTAGCAAAATGATAGAAATAAATGTTAATGAACTAAATTAATTTGTCTCCTCATTTCCGTTTTTAAATGTTTTATAAAATAATTTTTGTCCATTTATACAAATCTATTTTTTTTAAATCAAATCAGTGAGATTTGTAGTACACTCTTTTATAGTGTTACTGGCTCTGGTCATTGGATCACTGCCATGCCGTGGCACTGCTTTTAAGGGTTTAATTCAATATGCTGACCCCAGATGCTTATTTCAGTTCGCTACTTATTTTAATATATCTCTTTTCTTTTCTTCCCCATTCTAATTTTCCTGAGACTGCCTCTGTTTTAAAGTGAGCTGAACTAAATTCTTCCATAAAAATTTGATGTTGATTTATGTCACAAAATTATTCCTCTTCATAATTAATGAAAACAAAAGTAGTGTACTTCAACAAAAATATAATTAAAAAAAGAATGAATCTAGGAGTTAAGTTATAGGCACACAGGGACATAACACAACATTGCACCAGTTTTAACAATTGGTATAAACATTAATACACATTTATGACAGACCCTCCTCAGCTACCAAGTTCCACTCATAAGATATTGGTCAGCCCAGTGCTACACTTGAAGACACATATATGCCCAAGGTACATAGGCTGTGGGATTAAATGTGGAACATTCAATCCCACATTCCATTGAATGTAGAAAGGTGAACATCTTGACCATATAACTGTGTGTATATGCTTATCTTTTGGTATTTTACATTGTCATCATCATTGTTGTTCTTCATCATCGTCATCATTTTATGTCCACTTTTTCCATGCTAGTTTGGGTTGGAACACTGGTGTGGAGTGTTTAAACAAAACAAAATGCAATGGCTGTGTTTGTTATTAGTTTAAAATTCTGTTGCCAGTTGAATTGTTATATCTTTAGTTTAGACCGCCTCTCAATGTACCAAACAAAAATAACAGTATTTCTCGAGGGATTGTCCAGTTGATGTGACAAGTAAGGCCTTTAAGCTCACAACTCTTTAATTTTTAATTTAAAATTTCCTAGTCTCAGTTTTGCTTTTGAGCCATCTGGCTGGCTTGTAGGTCATATTTCCAGAACTTGTTTTCACACAGAGAAATAAACTGATACTCACTGAACAGTGTGCCCAATTCAAATACACTGCTATACTTGCCCTGAATGTGAACTGATGACCCACGAGTTTGTTTTATCCATATGATTTTTATCTTCTGCTACATGTACAAGACCATATATTCAAAATCTTTTCTCTTTCTTCATATACAGGGATTTTTCCGAAGGAGCATACAACAAAAGATAAGTTATCGCCCATGTTTAAAAAACAAAATGTGCAATGTTATGAGAGCCAATCGCAACCGGTGCCAGTACTGCAGGTGAGGTATTTTTCTTAAAATCTTTAATCTACATTTTATAATTTTTTAAATTTTGTCATAGCTACTACTAGATACCAAATATCTGAAACTCCAAGGTGTATGAAGAACTAAAAATGTTTTATCAGTGATATAGACAGATTATTACTGAGAAATTTATTTGGAAGTAATTTGTTAACAAGATTTATTTCAGTTTGCATTTGAAAAGCTTTACTTACTGTGCCAATGTCTTAGACAATTAGAAGTAATCGCTGTACATTTTCATTTTCCACTGCTGTTAACATTTAGCCATATTAGTTCAGTCATTGCTGGTAGTGTTTTTATGGGATCAAGGCAGTAAAACTAGTTAGGTGGTAAACTGTAAACTCAAGTTTATTTCTCTGCTATTCTAAATTCAAATTCTGTTAGTTATCTTTATCCTTCAACCACCCTGCCAACAAAAACACAGGTTCCGGTAATGTCTTATTGAATATATACTATTCTCTGCCCGGATTTAGAGTCTTCAGTACCCCCCCCCCCCACCACACACACACCAAATACTTTTGCTTGTATTCATCTGAGCCAAGAAGAGAGTCTCTATGTTGTTGCTTCAATCCATTTAAAATAGCAAATGTAAAAATATATACTCTTCTTCTTGTAAAAAAAGGATTAAATCTATACAAAGTAGCCCTAGATATGCAAGAAAGCCAAATGATAGCAGCAAAAGTGCCTTTGATCATAGGTTTGCTTAATCAGTTCTAACCTGGGCAAACAACAGCAACTTCAATCTGAGTTTCTTTGCCCTCACTTAAATTCCTCATTTCTTGTGTGATTCTACACAATTACTGAACTAACCTGTCATAAATGTGTAAGTTATTTGCAGCTACTATTATTTATATTTAAATAAATTTCAGTTGCTTTTTAAAAAGAATTGTTAAATCCAATCAGCAGATTATGGTTTACTTGGGTGAATCAAAATGAAACCTTAGCTTATGGAATGGCATATTAGAATATTCTATTTATTTGCTTGGAGGGAAAGATGAAGCTGATTAGTCATATCAAGATGTTATGTTGCTGTAACATAAAAGCATTTAACTTTCAGAGGTTGACACCCACCATGCAGCAGCATAGATACATCATAATCATTTAAATAATAATAGTAATGATATTAATACAGGGAGTGAGTGAAAGAATAACCAAGCTTTTAGCACAACACAACACAATATTGTTTTGTAATGGCAATAGAAGATATAAGTAAAACAATCAGCTGTATCCTTTTGATACCATTCCACCATAATATTATGTAAGAACATTTTGCTATGTTCCAAACAGCTGGCTTAATATACCAGTAGTTGGAAAGGTTAGCTATTTTATAAGCAAACCCCTTAAAAGTCTTCATTATTTTCAAAATTAATTGATACACAGTGTATTTCAATAGAAATAAAGGCACAAAGTGATTAAATAACAGTTAAACGATATTTTCATATATGATGTTTGAATTACATTCTGTATTCATATGAGCATGACTAACCGAGCTATCTTACTAACATTTCAGATTTAAGAAGTGCATAGCTGTTGGGATGTCCAGAGATGGTAAGTTGTTTGAATTGTTTCTTATAATTAGCTGTAATTTTAAACATGAGCACTGCTTTGCTTCTATAATCAAGATATTTAACTTGGGCTTGTCCAGTTTACTTAGCTGTGAAATAGTTAACAAGAGAATGTGCAGTTCTGAATTGTTTGATGTATAATTGACAACTTTTTTCTGGTTTTCCATAAGCATAGATCTTGATCAAGTGAAGCACAATAACTGCGGTGCATCTAAAATAATCCAATCGGTTGTGTTTTAAGCACCCCTTTCCCCATCAAAATGTTGCCTGACTGATTTGCTTGAAGTAGGTTACCTACACACTCTGCCTTTTCTATCACTACTAAAGTGGCCTCTGTTCCTTGGAACTAGCTGGTCTCATTCTACCTCTAGTTGAGTCTTCTCAATTTACTCATCTCTCTTCATCATATTACCCCCACCTTAGGTCCTGGAATAAACATATTCCCCTGTCTCTTCTTTCTAGAATTTAAGTTGTTAGAATTATAATTTTTCCAGCAGTTGTGCAAGAACAACTACTGTATTCATCTTATTGGTCTGAATTGGCCTGTGAAGTTTTTGGAAAATCAGTTTTACAAACTGAAATCTGCTCTTTGTTGAAGCCAATACATTTATTGTGCTAATACTCTTAAGAAAAGCTTGAAAACTACACACGATCATTCATCTACTTAGCCTTTCCTTATGGCTACTAAAGTAAGGAATTATCATCCTGAAACTTATTTTGTCAAACATTTTAATTATTCAATGGTATGGGTTTAAATTTTCAGTGAACCAATTCATCAACTAATATTTCAATTCACTAGCTAGAACTGTGCCTATTTGTTAATTTCCTTCAGGAATACATCACCATCTGTCATGTGTTTTATTTATTTTCTTATATATATGTGTGTTGTCGTAGTTATTTTTTAGAGTAAATAAAAATGGAAGAAAATAGTTTTTGTAAACATCTTTGTTATGAACTGTGTTTGAAATTCAAGAAGTGGTCAGTGGTGTGAAACTGATACTGAGGGATTTCTTTTAGCTTTTACTAGTGTCAGTCATCGTTTCAAAACAAAAGAAAATCAATTTTTGAAATTAAAAATAAACATATAGATATAATTGATATGTATAATTTGAGATGATTGCAGGACAAATGTGGAGAAAACAGCAAGCTGTATAAATAAATGTGGGTCGTGAATATTAAAAAAATGTTATTGCTTAGTTATGGAACAAAGGTGGCACCTATGACATTGACTTGTTTTATTTTTTGTGGGACCTACCCTCTCTGCTGGAGTTGAAAAGGGAAAGAGAAGAAGCTCCTAAGTTACTGCAATAGGAAACAGTAGATCAAAATATCAAACATGTTGGAGGATCTATGATGACTGCAGAAGAATGAGCTGAGTATGGGTTAGCAGAACTATAAATTAATATATGTTGAGAATAGCTATCTAATTGGTATAGACATGTAAATAGATGACAATGTGCTGGGTGAAGAGATACCTAGAATTGACTAGAGAGTGTACCTACAATATAGATTGAAGGAAGACTTGGAAGAATGTAGTTTAGTCAGCTCTGTTCAATGTATATTGTAACAGAAAATATGATATATGATTGAGATACATGGAGACCAGTGTATCGCAGACCTTGCTAATCCATGAATAGCTTAACTTTATTCATGAAACAGGGTTATTAAATATAGATATAGGATAGAGAAATATAACATTATTTCTTAAAAGCTTGAACTGTCAGTTGTGTTCGAGAAGAAATTGAAAACTGTGATATTTATGGACATTAGCAGATGTAAATTGAAACTGTATAGATTATTTGGTCACTAACCATAAGCATTATCATTGAAACTAACCTGTTTCTAGTTCTGTGGTTAGATCTCAGAAATGAATCTAGATGTAAATTATTTGATATTTATGGCATGGCTGTGGTAAGAAGTTTATTTCCTAACCGCATGATTCCAGGTTTGGTCTCACTGCATGGCACCTTGGGCAAGCGTCTTCTACAATGGCTCTGAGATGACCAAAACCGTAAGAGTAGATTTGGTTCTCAGAAATTGAAAGAAGCCCATTGTATGTGTATGTCCCCCACAATTGCTTGACAACTGGCATTGATTTATGTCCCTGTAACTTACCAGTTAGGCAAAAGGAAAACAATAAAGTACCAGGTTTAAAAAGGGAAATAAGTACTCAATTTAACTTGTTTGATTAAAACTCTTCAAAGTAGTTTTCCAGCATGGTTGCAGTCTAATGACTGAAACAAGTAAAGGATAAAACAGATGTGTGAATGTGTGTGGCATAGTGTAGGGGTTGGGTGGTTGGCTCACAATCATAATCGCATGAGTTCAATTCCTGAACTAGCTGGTGCACTGTATTCTTGAGTAAGCCACTTTATTTCATGCTGCCTCAGTCTACTCATCTGTAAATTAGTTCCAGCTGGGTGCTGGTACAGCCCTCTCTCTATCCAACAGTCACATCCTTGATGCACCACTGGAAGGATGGAGGGTTCAGAAGGTGTCTGCTTCAGTTCATGACTACAAAGACACCTAAAGCAATTAGTGAAAGTATGGTATATGTCACTAAGCCATACTCACTCATGAATGATAGTTGGTTCTGCTATTCTACTACATTTACATATGAAATTTCACAACACGTTATTTACTACAAATTTCCATCCTTCATACTTTGAAAACTATGTAAAATTATTTTTTTTAATGACTTCCAGTTATACTTTGGTATTTTTTATTTAATAGCTGTCCGATTTGGTCGGGTTCCAAAAAGTGAAAAAGCACGCATAATGAAACAGATGCAGATGGTGAATTCACAAGGTCCATCATCAGAGTTTGAAAGTTTATTACAGAATAGTGATGAAATAATTCAGTCAGTTTTGAAAGCACACCAAAAAACAAATGAATATTGCCGTGAACGGTTGTATAGAATGCGCAAAACTGCTGAAGAAAACAATAATTATGAATGTGGCAATCCAGAACAAACAGTAAGTATATTTCTACTAGGATTTCCCCCCCATATTTTATATACTGATAAAGATCAGTGTATACACTTTCATTGTAATATTTGCATTGTAACATTTGCTTACTCAATAGATCTTACACTCACATACATTATCATATTCACGGTTAGACTCACTGATTGTGAAACATACAGCCTCTTGTATATATGTAGATATGTATAGATTATTCTTATACAAATTGAAAATTTGAATCTAGTAATTCTATCTCCTTTGTAATTCCAAAGAGGTACTAAAAATGATGATTGTATGATCATGTTCTTAATAGAGGATGAATAACTCATAGGTTTAATAAAGTGCCTCAGAAAATAACAGTCAGCTCTTTACAAGCTGAATCCACATTCTGGTGGTAGCTTTTTGATTTCAGTAATGACACTAATGCACTTGTGGGTGGTGTAAACATTACAACATCTCAGCAAAATGCTTGTGTAATACAATCTGGAATGTCAAAAATCAGTGAAAAATGCTGTTGCAGAATTTCCCCAAATCATAGGAAAACTGCCATAAAACAACATAAAACTTCAAATGGTTTCAAAGAGATGGAAATAAATAAATGTAATCTGTCAAAAAAAAAAGTTTTACAAGAATAATCAGTTACATTTATAAGTTTTCAATTATTTTTTTATCAGTTTTACAATTTTTCTTACTCAAGTGGTGGCTTTTGATTGTTATAACAATGAAGCAGTAATTAAATAAATTGTAATTTTGTTTGGAGATTTGGTATTAAGGTATTACACGTACATGTTGTGGGTGTGATTAGAGCTATTTTAGATTTTTCCAAGAAGATTAAATGCTTCATTTTATGGCACATATTTTTTATGGTATTATTTATATGAGTACACATATTAGTTTGACTTGGATGTTCCAATGGAACTATGTCTAGGAAAGAACATTATTATTAATTTGTCTATTGCTTAGTTATTTAGTCCTAACTCCCCCTTCATCATCATTATTAGTAACAGAAACAGTAGTTTTACATTTGTTTTGCTATGCTTGGATGAATATGATGTTGATTCAAATGGACAAATAAAATTAAAAGCAAATAAACCATTAAAAAAACCTCACTATTTTATATAATACTAGATTCATCAACGTTTGTGGACACATGTTTATTGAATGTTATTATAACTATTTGCATTGATAGTTTAAATCTTTTCTTCATCTTTTCCCTAGGCATGCCCCGTTGATCCAAACTCTTTTCTGCGGTTAAATAATGACAACCAATCATTCAAAAATATGTCTGACAATTGTGCCCCTGTGGTAACAGCCATCACAGACTTTGCACAGTTTATACCTGCATTTTCACTCCTTTGCAAAGATGACAAAATAACACTGCTAAAGGTAAGTTCAATTTTTAAAAAATTGTCTTCATCTGTATGGTATTTTAATGTTTTTGAATCGGGTTGGATATTTGAATGAATCTTCCAAGAATTTTTAACACTCTATATATTGATTAAAACTATGAAATTGTTGTTGCTTAGCTTTAGGTAAAGAAAATCCAGCCATGACCAACCTGTTAGAATATTTTTCAGATATAATGTAACTACAATAGCCTATCAGTGTTTTTTTATTTTCTTAAAGGGGGTAAAGATATGATTTTTGAGGTTTTGGCTTCAGTTGACTTTACCTTTTATCCTTCAAGGGTTGATAAAATAAAGCACTAGTGAAGTATGTTTTTTGTCTCCTCACAACCCCAAAAAGAAAGGGTGGCACATATGAACTTTTTGTCAGGATGTTGATTTTGGTAGCAGGGAGGGAAGTTACACTCAATCCAAAGATCTGGCCTGAATTCTTGCCACAGAATGAACTTCACTAAAGCCAGCCAAGGTCCAGCTGGTGGTGTTTAAGTTCAGTGGTAGATTGTTTTGCCACCCAATATTGGTATTGCACTCCTCCTCCAGATATCGGATATATGACCCTGTGCTGGCTGACCTTACCAATCATATAAAGTGAAGGAACATGGGTCCAACTAGAACTTAAACCAGATATTTTCCAATCAAGTGCTCACTTCTCTGTAGCAAAAAGAAATAAAAGGTTTATTTTGTGTGGGGGTCAGCAGTATTTGTTAAGGTTATTGTGGTTGTGATGTAATGGGTATTTGACTGTTGTGGAGGGATTTTAACTCAAAAATATAACTCAGAAGGAAAATTGATTTGTTGTGTTTGACTGTACATGTTTAATGTTCCCCATCAGCTTTATATTTTATTTTAATACAAGCAGTATATATCTAAGAAAAAGTCTGATACAAACTGCCATGAAAAGTGTTGGGTCTGTGGGCTACTCTATGTTATTAACTTTCACTTTCCGCTAAATGGCTTAAGCTGAATTAACATTAACAATCAAACCAATTTGAATTAGATGCAAGGAATCTGTAAAAATTCAATAGATTGATTATTTGATAGTTTTTAAGTCTTTGACAGTAAACATAGAGACTAAGTACATTTCTGATTGCCTGATAAATATGTTTTTTCATCATAGTTCATAAACTTCAAGTGATGCTTATTTAAAAAAGATCTATTCCCTCAAAACTTAAATTGTGATTAAATGTTATTCTTAATTATTGCATGTATTATTGTTGTCTGTACTTCGGGATAGTGATATCAAAAATTTTATTACTATCAATTGTTCTTACTACTTTTGTATATACTTCTATTATATAAATATAACTTCATATATCTCTTCAATTTTTTTCAGGCTGGCACATTTGAAGTGCTGCTAGTAAGACTTGCTTCTCTCTTTGAAAGTGAGACAAATACGATTTTGTTTACATCTGGAAAATTATACAAGAGAAATAAAAGTCATGTAAGTTACATCCTTTTTGTTCACAGCAGCTGAGATTGATGTTATAAACTGTCTTCTCAAAACTGCTGGCATTATTATTATAATTATTATTATTATTATTATTATTATTATTATTATTATTATTATTATTGGATGAATTGGCAGAATTATTGGCATGTCGGAAAAAATTCTTAGTGGCATTTCTTCTGGCTCTTTATGTTCTGAGTTCTGAGTTGAAATCTCAAGGCCAACTTTGCCTTTCATCTTTTTGAGATTGATAAAGTAAGTACCAGTAAAGTACTGGGGTCATTGTAATTGACTTAACCATCATGTCAAATAATTTATATAACTGAGTAGGGTGGCAGAAATATTAGAGCATCAGAAAAAAAAAATTCTTTGCAGTATTTGTATGGGTTTTTTATGTTCTGAGTTCACATCTTGTCAAGGTCAATTTTGCCTTCCATCCTTTCAGGGGTTGAATGTTTTCATTGTTGTTGTTGCTTTGTTTTACATCAGCTGTTCAAAGTCTCAGCCAGAGACCGAGGAGTAATCACATATCTCAAGGGAAGGCAACCCAGTACTGAGCATTAAAATTCTGTTAAAAGTTTGTTGTGATATTTATAATTTTGAAAGATTAAAAAAAATTCAAATATTCTCAAGTTGATCGTGTTCTTCTTAGAATATAGGCTGTACCTACGAGAATATTTTTTATAGCCTTGATACACATGGTTTATAGTAACTGCAAGTAGTTTTTCCTAACTACATTGTTTTCATTTCCCCAAAATTGGGATTTCATTAGATTTTTAGATTTGTTATAATCTTTTTACATTATTAACACCTTTAGCGGCAGTACACACACACACACACACTCACACACTATTCAAACCATGCTAGTATGGAAAGCAAACATAAAACAATGATGATGCGTGTTTAAGGAAGAGTGGCGTGTATGTGTGTGTGCGCGCATGTAAGGATAAATAAAAGAGGAATAATATATATTTTAAATTTCTTGCTTTGTAACATATATTCTGAATTCTTGTATGGTTTTGGGTGTAGTGATGCTCATGTATTTTTGGGAAGCAAAAGCCCATAAATTTTGTGAGCTGGCCAGTATGAAGATCAAAAGTGGGTCGCTAACCCCTAATTGCTAGGAGCTTACTTCAATTCTAATGTGTGTATGTGTATGTCAATGCATGCACGTGCCACATGCACACATCAGGGAGAAAGGAATTATAACACATTGATATTAATGCTACTGATTCTGTGTAAGCTTGTTTACGCTGAAATTGTTTCCAAGAGCAACAGCGGTGCTGATGGCAGGTGGAAGAGTTCTTTCTCTGTTGATTTGGCTGACTGCGGATGAAAATTCCTCAATAGTCACTACCTTCCCCACCATCACCATTACTACTACAGTTCATTATCTTGTAAAGCTCATTATGCAACAACGAATGCCACATCTTCTATCCTTCCCCTTCTCTTGATCTTAGGCCAAAGTAAATGATTACTACTACTAACACCCACATCCACTATAACAATTCCACCACCACCACCATCATCATTAATATAGTAGCCGCTATCATTACCTTGCGCAACATCTAACACCATCACTGACATCATAAGCTGCTATCACCACCATGATAGTGGTCAGTACTATTTCTGCTGTCATTGTCACCATAACAATAAATCGTTGCTAGTGTTTCTTCTTCTTCTTCTCCTCCTCCTCCTCCTTCTTCTTCTTCATCTCCTTCTTCTTCTTCTTCTTCTTCTTCTTCTTCTTCTTCTTCTTCTTCTTCCTTATCACTGTCAACATCATCTTTGTGTTATCACTAAGAAAATGACCAACATGTTATAAATCTAACAAGCTGCTGCTTCTACTGCTGCTGCTGCTACTACTACTACTACTACTACTACTACTACTACTACTACTACTACTACTACCACCACCACCACCACCACCACCACCACCACCACTACTACTGTCATCATTGCCAAAACAACCATCTTCACCACCACCACCATCATTACAAAATACTGCTACTATTACTTTTATAGCCAGGACTGCCACAGTCAAAATAACAATCACAACTATCTGCACCACTCCCACTGCCATCGCTGCCACTGTTATTTCCTTCTCCAACACCTCACTCTCTCTCTCTCTACCATTCCAGCTGCTCTAGTATAATAGAGAAAGTATATTGACTCTAATGCATAATTAATCAGACAGAAGAATAAGTCAACCCTTGGCAAGTCATAAGACAAATAAACAAATTTTCTCTCTTAGCATTTTTAGTACTGCGGTGTGTAGGTGTGGGTGTGGGTGTGTGTACACTGTTTATTCGCAGTCAGAAAGTGCAAGTTTAAGGTGTCTGTGATGTGTTGGTAGTTACTAAGTACACCTCAAGTGTCTGCATTGCTTCTTTTATGTACTGACTGAAATATAGGTGATCTATATTTTTGACAGCCTTTCAGAGTAGTATATCCCAGATGTGTTTGATTCTAATTAATTAACAAATACAGTTCATTACTGTTTTTAAAGTTTAATTATAGTAACTTTTAGCTATCTTTCTATTTAAAATTTTAAAAAATTATTATTAGTCATTATATAGCCTAGTTTGCTTTAATCAAGAGGTTGAACCTATTGCAGCTGTAACCGCTTTGCAAAACTATCATGTAAACAGTGTCCAAGTTGCAATCATCCTTGGAAACCCACAAACTTGCTTATGTATGTATATTGGTTGGTGACAAGCAGCATTAGAGAAGACTCAATCCACCAGTGTTAGCATAGTGTGAAATATGTGTTAAAATGGAGGTGGCAATAGGGTGGGGGGCAATACATAGTATATATATCTACAACTAGGTTCTTTTACTGTTTTGTCCCTACTTGTCTCCTGTAGCCCATGTTGCCTATTTAATACTCTCCCCATTCTCTTTCTCCCAGGTAACATGTTATTGGCATTACTCCTGACCATCTATACACATCAATTGCCCTATCATTTACCAGCGAACATGTAGTTGTCATTAGAATCTCTCATTTTAGCCTCCGCATTATTGTCTTTCATTGCACTCTACCATTATTATTTCTTTTCTATTACTCATTTAAGCACTGTCTTCTACATTGTTACTCACCCCATCATTCTGTTTCCCCACTTCTTCCTTTCCCTCATCATAATTCATCATCTACAATTGCCATCTCTTCTATCTTCTCCTCTACTGGTCTCATTTCTCTGAATGAACAGAAACAATGTAGAGTAGTGAGTTCTCTTTTATCTTGCCGTGTACAAAGCACTTCACTAGTGTTGGTGCTATGATAAAATGTACCCAGTTCATTGTAAAGTAGTTTACAAGCAAGTGAAGACAGTTTAAGATTGAGAATGCTTTAGTTTTTGTTTTGTTGAAGATATGACTTCTCTAGTGCTAGAGCCATGATGTGAACCAGTACACTTTGTAAAATGGTTGGAGTTAGGAAAGACATCCAACTAGAGAAACTATGCCAGACCATAACATATATATGAGATGTGGTCCTCTGACCTGTCTAGTAGGACGGGGAACCAACTCAGGCCATGGCAATCCATTCAACCCATGTTAGCAGGGAAAGTAGATGTAAAACAGTGATGATGATGAGGCATAGGTGTGTCTGTGTGAATGTGTATTTATGTGTTGTACAGATTGATAGACATTAATTTTTTATATAAGCACAAGGCTACAAAGCTGGGTTGAGGGCTTAGTCAATTAAAACAACTCCTAGAACATAAAGGGCCACAACAATTACTACATGTCATTACTACATTTATGTGAGGTCTAACAATTCTGTTAGTCCATTACCCTTTAAAATAATAATAAAAATGTTAATTAGTCAAATGATGAAAGAAGAGAGCTCCTACTACCAATACTCATGAGATTGATGTGGCTGATATTTAGCTTGAACATCTGCAGGTTATTGTTTAGCCTAGGTAACCTTAGTATCAGTGGGTAAAAATCTTGGTATGGATGGAATTCCTGAGAATTGCAGTTGTAAGACTGAGTGTTAAATGTAGAATTAAGTGTGTAAGACAAAGTAGGAATGACAAATAAGAAAGCAGGTATGTCATGTAAGTTTGGGTTGAGGTTATATACTGATTGTTGGGTCAAAAGATTAGAAGCCATTGTAATAGCTGTAGAGGAGACCATGAGAGAAACTAGTAGTATGTTAGTCAGTGAATTTTTATCAATCTGCTAGTTTTTTTGTCTACATTTGTAGTTGTTTAACTTCAGATCAGTTTGTTCAGGAAGAATGCTTTCTGTTGTTGGTATATTTTTATTTAGAGGGATGTAAGGAAGAATTTGATCTTGGAGCCAACAAATTCAGGCAGATGCAGTAAAATATTCTAGGAGGAAACAACTTGAAAAGATGACCATTTGTTTTCTTCAGTAGCAACAATGAATATGTAACATGTTATGGAGAAGATAATAATTGGTTGATATAATTAATTTCAACTTCCCTTCAGTATGATGACATTTTATAAGATAAGGAAAGAGATTGTATAATATTTGTGTATATCTGAAGGGTATAAATGTCTTCTGTGAAGTAAGTTTGCTTCAATTAGAAACCAAAGTGAATTCACATTGTCAGCTAGCAGAGAGAAATTACCGCTTCCTACACAATGCTGCTATTGACTCTGAAAAAAATAGACAGCAAAGTTGACTCTAGTCAGCACAATAATAAAGCAATAAACCAGATAATAGAAAAACGTCTAATAAAACTTGCTATTGACTGTGCCAAGTAATTATTTCTTACATAAGTATAAAAGGCTGGAAGTTTTAGAAAGGGTGAAATTGATTGTTATGATGTTAATGCCTTTTCCAAGGACATTCACAATAGATCTGGTATTGAAACCAGGTCACAGGCTTGGCATAGTGTATGATTATTTCTAGTCTACTGTGTTACTGGTAACATTTTTTTTTATATTTGTCTTTTTTTTTTGTTGTTCATAAACAAACATGCAAATAAATTTGAATGAGAAAACGTTGAATATTTTCACCTGTGAGTCACTCTTTCAAAAAGGAATTCATTGGAGATTTTGTAGTATTTTCAGAACACAAGTGAAAACAATAACCTTGCTTATACTTTCAAGAGATATATGAGTAGTATGATCTCCTACATACACTTTCTTTGAAATACATTAAATTTTATCATTTTATCTCTCTGTGTTTTGAGTTCATATCATTTCAAGGTTGCTCTTGCCCTTCATCCTGCGGGTTTATAAATTAGGTACCAGTAGTATATTAGTATGAAATTAATCAACTATATCCTTCCCTCTTCCCCGCTCCAAAAAATATATAACTTTGTATCAGTATTAGAAGTTATTATTATTATTATTATTATTGAGTGAGAGAGTAGTGCATGCCATCAAAATGACACTCGGGTAAAATATACGAAGCCCAGTATATCCATCATGACTACCTGTCTGATAAGGGTACACCAGGCACATGCATCACAACCATATGTGCACGACATGGTGATCTCATATCAAAATAAACAGTGCATGACCTTGAAGGTGGGGCCCAGTTAGAGTTTTCTTCAGGTTGAGTAGCCCATTCCACTCAAAAGGTCCCTGAATAAGGGTTGTTTAAGGATATTGAACAATACACCCATGTTTCCAAAGGTGAATTATCTGAACTTCAAAGAATTCCTCTGAGTACTTGGCTATGATGCTCCCCAACTGTTTCTGCTTGTGATCAGAGATGCACATATCGTCAATCACTAAGGGACATGCTCAGCTGGTTATGGTCAAACAACTGACTAGCAAATTTGTTGTACCAAGCAGAATATTTGTTGTAGCAATCTTTTTATACCAAGAGAAAACAATGTACATGATAACTCTTCCAATAAGTTAAGATCAGAAGCCATGAGAGCCACTGCCTGGTACTACAACAGAGCAATTATCATCATCATCATCATTATTTTGGAACTTTATTAAGGTGGTGAAGTCAGTAGAATTGTTGGTGTGTTGGACAAAATATCTTATTATATTTACTTATGACTATACATTCTGAGCTCAAATCTTGTAGTGGGGTTGACATAAATGACTATACCTTTTACCTATATTAGAAATCATCGTCATTGTTGTTGTTGTTATTATTTTATTATTACTACTAAGGTGGGAAGCTGACACAATCATTAGTGTGTCAGACAAAATGATTTGTTTCATTTCCTCCTTCTTTACATTATGCATTCTGAGTCCAGATCCTGCCGAGGTTATTTGCCTTTCATCCTTTTGGGGTTGATGAAATAAGTACCAGCTGAGCACTGGGGTTGAAGTAATCAACTAGCTTCTTCCTTCAAAATTTCAGACATTGTCCCTTTAAAAGAAAGGATTATTATTATTCAGGTGGTGAGCTGGCAGAATTGTTGGTTCACCAGACAAAATGCTTAGTGGCATTTCACTTGTTATTTCCTCAATTCCAAGGTTGACCTTGCCTTTTATCCTTTTAAGGTTGATGAAAATAAGTACCACTTGAGCACAGGGGTTGATGTACTTGACTTATGTCTGCCCTAAAATTTCAGGCCTTGAGCTTATAGTAAAAAGTATTCTTCTTATTATTATTTTGTAGAAACTACTATTATTAGAGTGGTGGATTTGGTACAGACAATAATGCTTCACCAAAGAGTGTGTCATGGCAGATATATATAGTTTTCTAAAATATTGTTTCTAATTTCTAAGTTCAAATTGTACTGGGGTCAACAGTGGGATAATGAATCAATAGATTTTGATTTTCTATATTTACTCCTCATTACACGCTGGAAATGAAATTCATTATTTTATTGCATCTTCTTTTCCCTCCCTCACCCAACTTTGGAATTTTGCAGTGTTTATTGCCATGGCACAGAATATGCCACAGTTTCTTGAAGAGGTGCTGGTTTATTGCTGTTTCTCATTATCTATTGCGGTATACTGTGGTGGTAGTGTTATACTTGAAATGATGCAATATGTGCCATTCATCGCTGTTTGCCAACCACTAGTCCTAGCTAGTTATGGTGACTTTTACTGTTGTCATAGCAACTGGTAATTGGCTACTGCTAAGCCCAATTGCTCAACACAGCTCCCTTTCCCCTCCTCTTCATTGCTCTGCTGCCACCACGCACCTAACATCCGCCAACAGCCAATGCAGCTGCCAGAAACAATGCAACTGCTGCTAGTTGGGATGTTGACAATGCTTGCAGCCATTTCAACACTGCAAACATTGTTACAAAAGGAGCGTGCATGCATGTGCATGTGCACATGTATATATATGTGTGTGTGTGTGTGTGTGTGTGTGTTTGTAAAGGAGATGGTTGGGGAAGGATAAGATATTCCAAAAAGAATAACAACAGACTGGCCATGCTGTTGTTGTGCTGACAGGAACTGCAGCCATATTATTCAGGATTGTCCCCTTTAAGTGGAAGCTAGATCTTTTCAGAATGCTGTTTATATTGGGTTACATGTCTTATCTACAATGTACAACCATGATCCATGCATTGAAAGAGACACACTGCACACTTCTTTTGTAATTGGCTCACTCTTTTTAAAAGATCATGCCTTCAAGATGTCTTATGAAGAATTTTGTCTTTACAAGTGTATGCTTTTCTATGCATTTATGAAATTTTCTACACTGCAAATAAATCGCACCATATCCTTGTAACATTTTATTATTTTTTTAATATAAATGTGTGTTATATTGAGGCCTCATGCACAATAACAGCTTCTTAAATCACACAGAGCATGATATTGTTACATTCTTATGTAATTGTGTCATTAGGGTGTGTGTGATTATACAAAATGAAAGAGGAAATTATTTAAAAATGCATATTCTGGCAAAGTGTTAGTATTTAATGTTTAATAACAACAACTCTAAATTTAAATATAAGTTTGGAATCATATCTGTGGGTGTACATGTGCGTTATATATATTTGTGTACACACACACACGATGTTATAATGTGTGCATACATACTCAAATATACACACATGTTTTTGGCTTGACAATTGAGAGGATAAGTACTAAATACATGTTGTAGAGTATAATTACTTGTACATGACTGATTATTCACCTAGTTGCTCCTCAGAATATATATATATATATATATATATATATATGTATGTATATATATATAATACATTAAAAGTGAAGTTCAATCTTGCTTGCTTGCAATGTTACACAGCCAAACTGGCTCATAATAAGAAAATACTTTGAAAGTAAAGTGCCTCTGAAATGTGAATATGAATGGAATGAAACGAGTTTCACATAAATTAGACCAGTAGTTATTGAGATATTCATGGTTTTGGGGTATAACTACCCAAAACGGTGCATAATGGGAAAATACTATGAAAATAACTTAATCCTGAAAGGGAAGAAAATCTAACCTTTTCATTAGACACATTATTTTAAAGTGAAAATGACATTAACAATACGGCAAATATTTTGTAAAAGACCCGTTCGTAACCTCGGTGTGAAATAGTTTTTTTCCATAGGTTTCTTTTGAGTGCATTCAATGTATCTCACCTCCAGAGATTGGGCTGCTACTTCTAGCACTCCTTGCCATCACGTAATAGCTATTTGCAAGACCTGAAATATCTGTTATGCGGTAGCAGGACATGCAAGAAAAGGAAGCCAAATCCTACCTTTTCTGGGGAAAGGAGCTGTTTACGAATGATTTTGATGTTAATGTTCATTGAAAGCATGCGAAGTAACATGGAAAAGAAAAAAAAAAACCCACGAAATGAAACTCTGTTGCTGGGAAACTCAGACTTCCCCTGTGATCCAACAGGTCACAGGTAGTCTGGTACATACACACACACACGCACACACACATACATTTGTTTTCTTATACTTCCATGGACCTATCTGTTAGTATGTAGTCAGTTTTGAACTTGTGAAACTGGATATTAGTATCATAGATTTCTGGCTGCTATTCCTAAATGGGCCTTTTCAATGATTACCAAGCTGCTGGATATAAAACATGGGCATTTTGAATATCATCAAGTATTTATTCATCTTGTGATGAAAGCAAACTTTGAACAGTGCTATCTGTATGTCAAATTATAGACTCTGTGAGCCTAGTTGTTCCTATGTTCCCCAGCCACACAACACATCACAAGAACATTGTAATGTCTAGCTTGAGGCTTTGCAGTATTATATTGAGAAATTCATCTCATTGAACAATTAGTCTGTCAGTCTATTGCAGGTAGCAGTGCCAAGTAGACTCAATTGTCCAACTTGAGAATGGTAAAAAGAAAAAAAAAATATTGCAAAGGTTATGGACCCATAATTTTGTTGTCACTAAGACATTTTGAGTTGACGAAATATTGAATTTTCCATGTGCATATTGTATAATGCTTTAGAGAGAGAGGGGGAGAGAGAGATCTTGACAGACAGACAAAGAAAGAAATAGATTGGCTATGTTATTAGGAAGTTTGTGTTATCGCTATTTCTTCTATTTAAAATTGTATGACATTCCATTACCAGCACCTTCACTTTAACTATACACTCACCACCACTATAATCTCTACCATCAAACTATTACAACTGTTTATTTATTTCCCATTTTTCTCTTCTCCCACACAACCCAATTTTTCCATATGCAAACTGTACTAGCTTTTTTGCTTTGTCCAAGGTCATGATGACCTACCGTCACAAAGGCATGTCATTTAAATTCCTTTTGATTCAGTTCCATATCCTGTTCAACCTTCTTGTATGACAAAATGCATGGCCCTGTCTTATAATATCTGGGTTACATTCAGAAAAGAAATTTGTCAACCAGTTAAATTATTTTATGACATGGTTTTGGTTTCTGCTGTTTTTTCATAATTACACACACCATGTGTATGCACATGCACACACATATGTACATCTGCATACACACACACACACACGCATGTGCATTTATTTATTTATATGTATTGTGATCATGATTTAGTGTCCATATATAGGTACAAGCATGGCTGTGCCATTAAAAAGCTTGCTTTCCAACCATGTTGCTTTGTATTCCGTCCTATTGCATGACACCCTGCAGAAGTGTATTTTACTACAGCCCTGGGACAACTAAGGCCTTTTGAGTGGATCTGGTAGATGGAAACTGAAAGAAGCCTGTCATACATATGCATGTATCTGTGTCTTCCACTACTGCTTGATAACTGTATTGGTCTGTTTGCATCCCTGTAACATAATAGAATAAGTACCAGGCTTAAAAAAATAAGTACTGGAATTGATATGTTCAACTAAACATCCTTCAGAGTATTGCCCCAGCATGGCCACAGTCCAGTGACTGAGATCACAAAAAATTAAAAGATCATAAGTATGTGTTCATATGTATATGTAAATATATATATAAATAAACACACACACACACACATACGTTTACTTATATATATATATATATATATATATATATATATACATGTTTATATGAAAAGGGAATGAAAAATAAGAACATTTACCATCTATTTCCTGGACCGGTTTCTGACTTTCTTTTAGCAAATAAAATAATTTGTCAGGCGAAGTCTTCGTTAACAGGTATGCCAAGATTAAGAGTGGCGAGCTGGCAGAAACGTTAGCACGCCGGGCGAAATGCATAGCCGTATTTCGTCTACTGTTACATTCTGAGTTCAAATTCCGCTGAGGTCGACTTTGCCTTTCATCCTTTCGGGGTCGATTAAATAAGTACCAGTTACACACTGGGGTCGATATAATCGACTTAATCCGTTTGTCTGTCCTTGTTTGTCCCCTCTGTGTTTAGCCCCTTGTGGGTAGTAAAGAAATAGGTATGCCAAGATTAAATTTATAAACACAAAGCCAATCTAGCATATACCTCTTGCTTATACATTTTAATGTTTTTACCTTTCATTCCCTTTGAGAATTTATCCCTAATTAGTGGTTTTGGACTTTAGCTGTTCCTTCTAGCGTAAGGGAGTTCTATGATGGACACCTGAATGTGTTTAAATGTACACTGTATATAATACGAATAATATATAGGCTATTGACTAATTTTTCTATACGCTAGGGAACTAGAAGTAAAAATTTCTAAAATCTTTATTATCCTGATATTATTAATTATATATATATATATATATATATAATATATATATATATATATATATACATGTTTATATGAAAAGGGAATGAAAAATAAGAACATTTACCATCTATTTCCTGGACCGGTTTCTGACTTTCTTTTAGCAAATAAAATAATTTGTCAGGCGAAGTCTTCGTTAACAGGTATGCCAAGATTAAGAGTGGCGAGCTGGCAGAAACGTTAGCACGCCGGCGAAATGCATAGCCGTATTTCGTCTACTGTTACATTCTGAGTTCAAATTCCGCTGAGGTCGACTTTGCCTTTCATCCTTTCGGGGTCGATTAAATAAGTACCAGTTACACACTGGGGTCGATATAATCGACTTAATCCGTTTGTCTGTCCTTGTTTGTCCCCTCTGTGTTTAGCCCCTTGTGGGTAGTAAAGAAATAGGTATGCCAAGATTAAATTTATAAACACAAAGCCAATCTAGCATATACCTCTTGCTTATACATTTTAATGTTTTTACCTTTCATTCCCTTTGAGAATTTATCCCTAATTAGTGGTTTTGGACTTTAGCTGTTCCTTCTAGCGTAAGGGAGTTCTATGATGGACACCTTAATGTGTTTAAATGTACACTGTATATAATACGAATAATATATAGGCTATTGACTAATTTTTCTATACGCTAGGGAACTAGAAGTAAAAATTTCTAAAATCTTTATTATCCTGATATTATTAATTATATATATATATATATATATATATGTATATCTTTACACACACACATATATATCCATACATGTATGTATATACATATAAATATGTATATATTTGTGTGTGTGTGTGTGTGTATGTATGAATATATATATATGTATGTATGAATATATATATGTATGTATGTATGAATATATATATATGTATGTATGAATATATATATGTATGTATGTATGAATATATATATGTATGTATGTATGAATATATATATGTATGTATGAATGAATATATGTATGTATGTGTGTATGAATATATATATGTATGTGTGTATGAATATATATATGTATGAATATATATATATGTATCTGTGTATATGTATGTATCTATGTGTATATGTATGTATCTATGTGTATATGTATGTATCTATGTGTATATATATGTATCTATGTGTATGTATATATGTATGTATCTATGTATATATGTATATATCTATGTGTATATGTATGTATCTATGTGTATATGTATGTATCTATGTGTATATATATATGTATGTATCTATGTGTATATATATATGTATGTATCTATGTGTATATATATATGTATGTATCTATGTGTATATATATATGTATGTATCTATGTGTATATATATATGTATGTATCTATGTGTATGTATGTGTATGTATCTATGTGTATATATGTGTATGTATCTATGTGTATATATGTGTATGTATCTATGTGTATATATGTGTATGTATCTACGTGTATATATGTGTATGTATCTATGTGTATATATGTGTATGTATCTATGTATATATATGTGTATGTATCTATGTATATATATGTATGTATCTATGTATATATATGTATGTATCTATGTATATATATGTATGTATCTATGTATATATATGTATGTATCTATGTATATATATGTATGTATCTATGTATATATATGTATGTAAATATATTTGTATGTATCTATGTATATATACATATATAGATATATATATGTATATATATATATATATATATATATATCATCATATATATATATATACACACATACATATATATACATACATGTGTATATAGGTTTTATAAATACAAGCATATATTTGTGTGTGTATATATACATATATACATATAATTGTGTACAAAACTAAGTTTGACAGTAACTTCGAATATCATTGACACAATGAAGTCAGTAGGAAGGTAACTTCAGTAAAATTTCTGTTAGGTAGTATATATCAATGTTAATTAATCTTTCTTACTACTTATCTATGCAAATGAAAAGAAGTAAAATATTCACTGGTGTATTTCACTGCAGATACATTTGTACACTGTGTATATATACCTGGAACCACATATACACACATAAAACAGGGATGCACACTTTTATATACATACTTATACATATAAACACACACAGACATATAGACATGCATTTACATGCACAGAGAAAAGGAGATCCTGTAGGAAAACATGATATATGCATGTATGCATATATGCTTACATTCCCTCTATTTTTCACAGCCTCCCTATGCCCTCTCATCATCTCATAAATATATATTTGCACACATGCATGTACATACACTCCCTTCATTGTTGTAGCCATGCATTCAGTTTTGGCTTGCTTATCTACAAGTGTGTCCGAGAAAAGGAAGATATGCCTCCCTGCCCCAAATCTTGTCTATTGCTAATTATTTTACTAATTACCATTATTACATTGTTATTGCTATTATATAAATTTTTATGTTACATCTCTCACAAACAGGGATAGCATCAAGAAGCACAAACTTACATTTTATTCATTGCATGTGTGCTTTAGATGCCATATCTCTTGACAGAAAATTTATTTATATTCGGTCAGATAGTTTGGGAAAATACGTGACCAATTGAATACAAATCTTCTATAGATAGAGAGAAGAAATTAGAGCAGATCTGCATATTGAAATGCACTGAGAAGTAATGCAGTGTGCAGTTGTGTGCTTCTGCACTCAGTTCATGTATGTACTTATCTGAACTGGCTGATGCTGCTGATAGTGGTTGTTGTTGTTGTCGCAGCTAGTGCTGCTACTGTTGTTGTTGTTGTTGTTGTAATTTTTTGAATTACTTGTCTGTGTTTATTGATTTCACCAGTGCAGCATCAATTGCCTAACTGTGCTGCATAACCTGAATTTAGAGCAATGAGAAAATGCCAATGCTTGTACTGAAACAGATGTTTATGAATGTATGTGCTAGTGTGTGTCACTTGTTTGGAATATACATACACACACACACATACACACAAACACACACACACACACACATATAATAAGTATATATATATGTGTGTGTGTGTTTATATGTACTGCCCTTGATTGTGTTGCTTGTAATGCATTTGCATGCAATTTTGTTTTATATATGTGATCAGTGCATATCTGTGTGTGTGTGTGTGTGTGTGTGTAGGAAAAGAGAAAAGGAAAGGTGGCAGAATAAGTGAGCATAAAAGTGTATTAATGCACAATGCATTTTCGTGCATGTCCCCCCCTCCCATATGTATGTATATGCCTATATATGCACACATGCACACCCATTGGTATGTTGTTATGCATTTGTGATTGAGAATAACTTAGGTGCTTGTGTGCTCACAGGAAAGAGTGGTTTGGAAGTGTGAGTATGTGTGTGTGTGTGTACAATTGTATAATGCAGTCAGTTGTGTGTGCATATGTAGAATTGCATAATACAGTCTATTGTGTGTGCCTGAGCATTTGTCTTCAGGTTCTGCAGACTTTTCAATGATATGCTTAAATACAAGATTGCATGTAGCTTTTGTATTAAGTATACATGCACCTGTGTGTTTCTATATTTGTGTGTGAATGACTGACATGAAGATTTTTAATTGTTTTAAATTTCTCTTACTTTAAATGTCAAAATATTTTGCTTTTTTTTTACATTTTTCTCTTCCTAATTCCCTCATTTTAATTGAAATTGTTAAAAATATTGAACATGTAATCCGTAAAACTGTAAATGTTTCAATATTTTAACAATTACCATGCATACACATTCACATTAATTCCATGCACCAGTGAAACAATAATAGACAATGGCCTGATCTTTCATGATCAAAAGTATCCATCAATGGGTGTTCAATAACAAACAGTCTTAATAAAACTATAAAGGTCTCAACATCTTAACAACTATCATACACATGAAGACACATATGCATTCCACATACCAGTTTAACAATAAACAGTGGTCTGGTCTTTCAGGGTCTCAGTGTCATCTATCAATGGATACTTTGCCATAAATATATAAAATTCTCAACCGCCGCTAACACCACCACCACCACCACTACTACTACTACTACTACTACTACTTCCATCCTTATATAGTTATGTTGGACTTGCTTCATTAACTAACCTGTTCTTTTGAAAACAGGAGTGTGTGATTTGGTCATTATTTCTTACAGGTCATCCATGTGGAGCTCTATATTTATACAAAGGCTATTTTGGTGTTTCACTTGTTACCCAGCTTAGCACAAACCAATGATAGAATAGGTTGTGTAAAGGCCATAAGATGTTTGAGGGATTTGCTAAAACGTAATTATCACCCCACAATGTAACTATAGTTCACTTCTTGAACATTACAAAGGATCTCAAAACAGCATGCATTACCCTTTATAGAATTCCTTATGTGGAGATCGTATACATTCATTGGAATTTCAACCACTCCTTACTTTAAATAGAAACTTAAAAACTAGCAATTGTAGAAGAATCTCCAATTTATCTTCAGATTTGCGGTGTTTTGACAGAGCTGCCCTACCCCACCATCACAGTGATACATCAGTGAGGAGTGTTTTAGTCAGAAGTATATATAGAGGAACCTGCACCTTGCTCCAAAAAGAGTTAGGAAGTGGAAAATAATTAGATGTCTCTACAAACATAGCCAAGAAATTTTATCCTTCATTAGATACCATTTCCTAAGCATACATAATTACCACAAACTTTATTCCTAGACAACATTGCTTCTAACAGTGCATACTACACTGAGAGCCAAAATGCAACATGTACCTACTCATACTCTATCTCCAGTGAGGAAATTCTGCTCTTCCAAGTCTTTATTTGGTGACTCTTACTTCACCTGACAGTATCCCAAAGAATCACATGGAACTAAGACCCAGTGGCTTTAGGTCCAGGCTTGGAAAAAACTCTACATTCCTGTACTGTTTTATTTTGAGACTTCCGTGATAGCATAACCTAGAGTAGAATGATAATCTTTGTCCTTATTTTGCTCAGTTGCGTAACTGCTGGTTTTGTCTCTCTCAGAAACTGTACATGTCTCTTAAACCATACTGTAAACCATACTGGTGCCACCCAATGAAGTTCACAATTTCCTCATTTTAAGCCAGTAAGTGATAGATAGTCTTGTATCTTAATTTTTATTGCAACTTTACTGCAATTTTTACTGGGATTTCTAACAAGTGCAATGGAAACTAATTTTATTGTGTCCAGCAGTCACTGAACTATTATCAGCGGCTACAGGTTACATCTTGTGATCTAAACTAAAATCTGAAAATATATTTTACATATCCTCCTGCCATCTTTCTTTAGGACTTGTCACTTCTGCACCACTTAAAAAATTGTAGCATTTGAACGATCAGCTGTGCTTTTATATCTATAAACAATTAAGTAATGTGGACTTAAGTCATAAACTGTTAATAAAATATTCAATCCAACATGTTGAGATCTTTTACATTTGCACACCTATCTGTGTGAATACGCATGTACACACACACACAACAGTTGTTTATGAAAACATAATGTAATACTCGTACACTTTTACTGGAATCATTCCGTTGTCTTGGCATTACTTGTATATTTAAATACACATACATATGTTTGCATTTTTTTTATGATTGAAGTCCTTAATTTCTGGCTTGGCATAGATTTTTGTGTAAATGTACGGTTGTGTGCATGTAGATTTGTATGAATATATATATATGTATGTAAATATAAAGTTAATAAAAAAATGGAGAAGAAAAAATATAATAGATGCTTGGTTCCTTTTATTTGTATCACAATGGAAAAGTATATATGTGTCATGGTATCAGCCAGATTATCAGATAATGTTATAAACCACTGGTCACAATGTGCTTCTTATTGTTTTAGCTTTCCAATGAAGCTATCCTATTGGCTAGGCAAGCAGGCCTACATTCTCCCTGACCAGAAGACTAATCTGTCACAGAGAGTTACCTATTTTCAGCTGAGTGGACTGGAGTAACGTGAAAGAAATGATTTGCTCAAGAACACAATGCACTGCCCAGTCCATGAATTGAACCCATGGTCTAGCGATTGTGAATGCAATGCCCTAACCGCTAGGCCATATCTTCATTTAGTTGTATCAATGCATTTGCTGGATGCAATATAGAAACTAGCTTATGTAAATGAATTTCAGTGCAATCCAGTCAATTTTAAATTGACTTAGGAAACCAAATTAAGACTTATTGGTTTCTGGAAAATTGAATTATTTTGTGTGTGTGTGTGTGTACAAGTGTGGACATTTATTAAATAAACCAAGATGAACATCTGTAGAAAGGAAATTCAAGTGTCAATAAATACTGTAGTCATCTTGCTGTCTCCAACGATTTGAAGTGTGCCTCTACATCTGTGAGTGTGTGTGCGTGTGTGTCCTTAATATGGAAGACAGCCTATTGGAGAGTGACACAGTCTGTCTGACTTGATGCCATTACCAATGAACCTGCAGAAGCTAATCTGCTTTGTCTTATCTTGTCTGCTTTTGGAGAGAAATATTCAATTGTGTGCCTATATTACCATTTATTTATGTGCGTGTTTGTGTATATATGCATCTACATGTATAAATGAAGTATTTCTTGAATGTATATAATTTCTCTTGTGAGTGATTTTAACAGTTTATTGTATTTGCTATGTCTAGTATAGCATAATTTTGGATGACGTGCGTTTATGTATGTGTGCATATATGCACATATATGTGTGTATTGGTGCATATATGTATGGTCCCTATTACATTAATTACAGCATACCAAATAAAAATATCATTTAAATCCACACAAACACACATACACACATGTGCAGTTTATAAGCTGCAGCAACATGCTTCCCTTCTGTATGGTTCCATTATTAACCCTTTAACTTCCCTAGCAGTCTTCTTCTCAATATCCTCTTCCTCTACACTCCCAATTCCTCTCCACATGTTTTTACTTTTCCTTCTCTCCACTCCTACTCTTTGTATAATTCTTCCATTGTACATTTATCCATCTCTTGCTTTCTCACTTATCTGCATATCACCCTCCCTTACAAAATATTTATCTTTCTTTCTCTCTCTCTCTCTCTCTCTCTCTCTCTTCTCATATCCCTTTCATTCTTTATTTTCTCAATCTTTTACTCTTCATTTCTTTCTAGTCTCATTCACCCTCTCCTTGTCATATGTGTGCACACACATGAGCGTGTTTATATACGTTTGTGTACACGTACACACATGTATATAAACACATACACACGCATGTATATAATCACATACATGAACCATCTCTCTCTTCCTCATCACAACTTCTCTTTTTCTTTTTTTAAAAAATACTGTTGTTAACATTCTAAATGATGGCACTGTTGGTAAGTGTTGAGTGAGCACATTGATGTTTAAATTGTGAAATCTCTACAAATCAAGATCAAAACTCTGTTTCAGATCTCTGTTAGAGCATCACCAATGTCCTTGGACAGCTTAAATATTTGCTTTTATTTCACATAGTCCTATATGTCACACATTTATCAGTAATATATTGGGGTCACTTTAATCATTGATAATCCCACTCCTCTGTGAACACTGACTTTGTTTAGTTGAAAAAAAGCATCTTAATTGTTGCAAACAGTCGACTCCTGTAGTTTAAAGTACTACTCTTTGGTATTTCTTACATTTGTTGATGCACCCATGTCAGCCCTGATTCAACAGTCCTATGATTATAGGCACTCCAGCCATGACAACCCACCCTTTCTTTTTTTTTTCCTGGCTGAATGTCTTGGTCATCAATATTCAATGAGTTCAAGGCGGTGAGCTGGCAGAATTGTTAGTGCGCTGGGCAAAATGCTTAACAGCATTTCATCTGTCCTTACAATCTAAGTTAGGGGACCTTGCCTTTCATCCTTTCAGGGTTGATTAAGTAAGTACCAGTTGAGCACCAGGGTTGATGTAATCAACCTACTCCCTCCTCTGAAAATGCCAGACCCTGTGCCAAAATTTGAAACCAATATTTCTAGAGTTCTTTTTTTTTTTTTCTATTTAAAACAGCAGTGTATAATTTGAGGGAGATTGTTATCTCACCCAGTAATATTTAGTTGAGATATCTAGAATACATTTTTAATGACTTAGAAGGAGAAAGGGTGAATATCAATAAGCATTTTTAGGATCACTGTTACAAGTAGCAAGAAGTGGAGAACTTATTCTCAAATCAAAGACATGGTTAAAGGACTGGAATGGTCTTTTTATGGGCTTCCATACAGTTTGTTTATCAAATTTTCACTCACATTTCTTTGATGTAACTACATTAGGTTCTCTATTTGAGTCCAAAACATGGCTCATACTGAGAACTTCTATTAGAAATTACATTTCAGGTCAATTTCCAAGTTAGCATTACGTTATCCAGTGTGCCTCTACCTTTTCTATATGGCAGGGTGCAGTTTGAGAGAGAAATGTCACTGGTATATCTAGCATGTCAAGCAAACAAAGTATATTGCAGTTCCTTAAATTTGGATGGCATAAAACTAAAAAATACTTTCATTGCAGGCCTGATCAGCCAGAGCTGACCTGGGGCTAAATAACAACTTCAAGGGTTAATTAAACTGACTGTCTTTCCTCTTCCTTCTGCTACTACTACTACTACTACTACCACCACCACCACCACCACTGCTGCTGCTACTACTACTACTACTACTACTACTGCTACTACTA
>NC_043017.1:5513697-5548697 GCF_006345805.1 Octopus sinensis | reverse complement strand
AGTCCTCAGAGTTTAATGAACGATTTGCTAAAAACAGCGATCAACTAATTTTGCAAGGAATGAGGTTCCACATAAGTTGGTTTCCAATAATGCTGTAAATTTCTGCGTTGAGACATTGTTAGGATGGATAGCTTAGTGTCTTATGCTCAGCTTAAAAGAATGATAAAGACTGTGAAAATTGGAGTTAAAAACAATTTGGATCTTTCGATGCCTCTATCAAAATTACTATTCAATTACTGGTCGACTGCACAAGCTGGCAAAAAGCAAATCTCGTCGGCTTGATGAGACGACAGACAAGAACACCTTTAGTAATATCTTTTGGTACTGATGCTTCCTTTTTGATACGTTCCTAAACTTGCGTAACACACCACAACGACAAGCCCAACATATAATACTGAAGAAAAGAAATATATCGCTGGTAGTTAAAAAAAAAAAAGAGAGAGAGAGATTACAAAACATTTCTAGAGCTAGTAATCAACTAAGAAAATACCAAGTCCAATTCTTAAGTTAAACCGAAAGCGACACCAGGTCGCAGATGATCAGATCGACTTTCAATAGCCGATGACTGAGGATATCCCTTCACCAGACAGAGTTTTTTTATGATGCTAGGCTAAGCAAAAGAGTGAACAAGGGATTTCCTTCTGAACAGTATAGAAAGATATATCATTGTTTTAACAATAAGTGTTACATGCGTTTTGCATGACGATGTCATGTAACCCAACCCGATAGTCACGCGATGAAAGACTGTTAAAACATGGTTGCTTTTCGGTGAAGTTAAGTTTCCTTCCTCTAATTGACGCCATAACAATGGCTTTTGAACGTGGAATATTAATAACGACGACGTTCTAAATGTACTCTCTCACTGTCTCTCCCTGTACACACACACACACACACACACACACTGAAAAATGAATGTGAAAGAGCGTGTGAACGAGACAGATTTAAATACGACTGAAGGAGAAAAGCAGAAGTCAGTATGACAAACTAATGTTTCTGTCTACTCCTCACACTCAATACCACTAAACTCCTACTCCTTTATAACTTCCAGTTTCTTCACATCTATTTTTTTGCCTCATCCTTGTTTTACTCCAAAGGAACCTCGATCACAAGAATTCTGGGGGGCTCATGCATTATTCTAAGCTGCATCTACCCGCTCCCCACGTTCAGAGTTTGGTAAAGCTTCGCTGAGGAATGGTTAAGTTTCTTTCAGTGGAAATAGTCCCACATCGACACCGACATTTGTATTTAAGATGAGACATGGTTGTGATTTGATGGAGAATTAACCACTGGATTTGACATGTGTCGCTAACATGTCAGGATAGCGTTTTCGGGGTTCTTGCATATGAATGAAAATACAAAAGACAGTAGACTGTAAAGTTAACGGGAAAATGGTAGAAATTTTTAGAAAAAAGATGCCAGATCTCTGCAAATTTGGCAGCATCGACTTTAACACCATAAAGCATAATTGTTTGGATATTTCTTGTGTACGATATATATTTAGAAGTTTACAGTTGGCTTAGAGTTAAAGAGGTCTGATATAAAAATAAGTATTATAATGTAAAATGAGAGCTACGATAGTTCTTTTCAATACGGAAAGTGTTTTTCAAGTTCAATATAAACTAGGAAATACGTTAAAAGTATATTTTTGAAGTATGGTAATAATATTTTACGTAATGGAACGAACTTTTTATTGCGTTCATTCACTCGCTCAATGATATATATATATATATATATATATATATATACATACATACGTATATACATGCACACACACACACATATATATATACATACAGACATATATATACATATAATATATATATACATATATGCATATTATATACATACATACACACATGTGTATACATGCATACATACATACACATGTGTACACACACACGTACACATAAACGCAAACAAATGCTCATACACTCAGCATATAGATATGTATGTATATATTATAAAGATAGTCCACAATGATTTATAGTTTCACCTCACGTATAAGCCGTGTGCGTGGATATAAGTGAAATTTCAAAACTGGTAAATCGATTGCTGTTACCGTATTTGTACATTTTCTTTTCTTAAATTGATTCAGCATCAGCAAAAAGAAAGAAAAAAAAAAGGCATAGATCTCTATTATTCTGTAAAAACGGGAAACTGTTGTGAACGTAAGTTAATGTCGATTTGTTTCATCATATAAACCGTGTAATATATGAGAAAATAGCAAATATATTTTAACGGTTTTAAATAAAAGTAAATGTGTTCTTTCAAATGTACATATATTTGTACTAAATAAATTTATTGTCATATGACTTCCTAACTTATTAATAATAGTTCGTATAAAATCTTTTATATCTTTCACATATGTGTGTGTAAATATATACATATAAATACATAAGTATGTATGCGTTTATACATATCAATGTTTGGATGTATATGTATATGCATCTATGTATGTACACATGTGTGTGTGTATATATATATATATATATATATGTGTGTGTGTGTGTGTGTGTGTAAGGGTAAAATCCAGGGATCTAAGTGTAGGATGTTTCTCCAATTTGAATTTTTTTGCGTGTGTATGTATTTATGTATAAACACACACACACACACACACATATATGGCAAGAAGTTTTCTTCGCAACCACATGGTTCCGGGCTCAGTCCCACTGTGTGGCACGTTGGGCAAGTGCCTTCTACTATAGCCGCGGGCCAGCTAAAGTCTTGTGAATGGATTTGGTTGACGGAAACGGAAAGAAGATTGTCGTGTGTGTGTGTGTGTGTATATATATATATATATATATATGGTTATTCGACTAAAAGCGGTGTTCCAGCATGGCTCCAGTCAAATGACTGAAACAAAAGAATATATATATATATATGTATTCTTTTTTATTCTCTGTTTATTTTCTCATGTTCCTTTCTGTTGAAGAGCGTAGGCGCGAAACGTAAGATACTTTCTCACCTTCCCGAGCGTTAAACTAATACACCTGTTTGTTGTTTACACACCTGTCTTCGTCTTTTTTATATATGAGACAACCTGGACTAAGAACTGGAGTGGACGAAATTTAGTAATCCTGCACTACCGCACACACCTTGTCTGTACTCGCTTCCACTTAATCCCTACAGTTCTGCTCACTCATTCTATGCCCCTCCTCATGGTTAAGACGATGTCTCACTTCCCTCTGGTGTTTGCCAACCTGAAGTTCTAAGAAATATACGAAGCCCACTCTGCCAGTTGTCTTCATGCTCACGAGCTTCTTTTTTTTTTTGTCTTAGGCCGCTGGCTTATGCACTGTTTTCTCTATTTTCCATTTCTTTCTACCCTTGGTGCCATCTGATGACTCCTGGTCGTTTGGCGTTTCTGTATTGTAGGAAGTATCTTGTTCATTATCTCAAATCCTTCAATGAGGCCTGTGTGAAAAGTGCAAGAATTTACTGGTCCCGTACATGGTTCCTTGCTAAGGGTGAGGGTACGCTCTAATGGTCTGCAGAAAAAGTTGATCGTCCTTTTGTGGGTGACATCTGTTGTCTGTGGAACTATTTAAAACTGCAGAGGCCTCAGGTCTTGGGACAGGATAAATTGTTGATAAATTCAGGGATTGAATCTGCCTACGTAACTAGCTCTCCGTCAGTTACAACGACGAGATTAACGTGCATGTGGCTGAGCACAGACACGTACCCTTAACGCAGTCCTTAAGGAGATTCAGCATGAAACAGAATGTGACAAGTCTGATCCTTTGAATTACAGGTACAACTCACTTTTGCCAGAAAAGGAACTCATGACCTTAGGATTGTGAGTCGAATACTTTAACCACTAAGCCATATACTCTTACTTTCTTTTACTTGTTTCAGTCATTTGACTGCGGCCATGCTGGAGCACCGCCTTTAGTCGAGCAAATCGACCCCGGGACTTATTCTTTGTAAGCCCAGGACTTATTCTATCGGTCTCTTTTGCCGAACCGCTAAGTGACGGGGACGTAAACACACCAGCATCGGTTGTCATATATATATATATATATATAAAAATCAAAGTAAGAACAGTTTGCCAACATAATGTGGCAGTCCTGGATGGGACGAATATTACTGCTGTTTAGCCACAGGAAAAGTCGTTTCCGGTTGGCTGATGGCTATACGGCACAATATCTGTGCCCTTACATAAAGTACTGTTACTGAATATAATTTCTTGAGAGATTTAGAAACAATAATGTTTCTATTTATATCTGAATCAAATTTATGTAAACACACATACACTCTCATACACGTATGCATATTTATGTGGCAGGCTTAACTCGACGACTTTTTAATAATGTACTTTAAGGTCTTTTTGAATTTTTGAACATCAGCAAAGTCTTTTACAATTAATTCAAAGAACTCTCCCAGACTTTTGACTGGTTGCTCTGTGATGGAGGGTATGGAAAGTTTCGATATTGAGAAATCGAATGTGTCGACCTTCTTCCTCTTTTCATCATAGCTTGAATGCCTTTGATGGATAGGCATGCTTTGTCAGTGACCTTGGTTCTTAACAAGTCGGGTCTCGGTCTTATTTCCCGTTCACAACAGTTTGATTACATCACCAATGCTTCTGGAAAAGGCATGAACAACACAGGTCGAGCAGAGTTCCTGTTAAATATTTTACTCTAAATTGCTTCGTTTAAAAAATTAAGGATAAGGAAATTATTCCAGTGTTTAGATTAGCTATGAGAGAAGAAAGGAAGAGAAAACAGGAGACTAATATTAACAGAAGCTAAGAAAAATAGGGGTAGGGTACTTGGCATACACCGTGTGTGTGTGTGTTTGAAATAGTAACGATCAGGTGGATGGTAGGGCATGCATTTTCAGGTTGGATTTGCTGATTTTCACAACGTAAACAGCAAGTCCACTATCGACATCATTATGGTTATAACAATAACAATAGCAACAACAGTTCTTAGGAAAGAACACGAGAAAAAGACAAATCGGATGTAGCGAAAAAGAGAGATGACGAGAATATATACAACGAAAATATTAGAGTGCGCTATTAAGAAAAAAATGATAAGTGATATAATAATAGGAAATAATAATTACATGGGTGCTAAAGAGGTTGATGGCGAGAAATATGGGAGAAATGAGGAAAGTCGTGTGAGTGAGGTGTGATACCTGAAGAGAAACAGACACAAAAACTAGGGAAAAGAGAGAGGAATAGCAGGGAGAAATGAGAAGGATAGAATAAGAGGGAGCATGCATAGGAAAGAAGCAGGTAAATGTAACAGGGGAGAGGGGGAAAGAGAAGATGGAAATAAAACGAAAAAGACGAAGGATTGACAAACTTAACGGTAACAAAGGAATGAGAAAACGGCAAGCACAATAACTATAGTAGTAACACATGCATACATAAATACGTGCATAGAGACAGACAGGCGATAGTAGTCAAAGACAAAGATATGAGGGATTAGTGAGGAAAGCTATAGATAAATCGAGGAAGTACCATGAAATTAAGACGGAGAGGGAGAAAAAAAAATCATAAAGAGGGAAGAGGCGGAGGTTAAATACAGAAGAGAGAGAGAGAGAGAGAGAGAGAGAGAGAGAGAAGAGAGAGAGAGAGGATGTGACAAGAAAGAATGAGGCCAATGTGCAAAGAGAGCGGGAGATAAAAAAAAAATGAAAAAAAAGCCAGCAGCCAAGTATGATGTAAGAAGTAAGATTTCCACAATGACTTTGCCGTTGTACACCCATCACTATAATAATACTGTACGCGACTTCCATCATTCTTGGCTACCTAACAGCCAGCCAATCCATCTGTCGTCTGTGTGAGTGTGTATGTATGTATATATATATACACATAAATATAAATATATATATATATATATATATATATATATACTTAAAAATAAAATGTATATATATATATATACTTAAAAATAAAATGTATATATATATATATATATATATATATATATATACATTTTATTTTTAAGTAGCAGAAACATTTCTGCTACTTTTAAATAAAACATATTTTGAGTATTTTGAGTACTCTTTTTACCACCTTGTTTCACATTTATGTGCTTACTCCGGTATATATATATATATAATATATATATATATATATATATATATATAATATATATATATATATATATATGTATGTATGTATGTATATATATATATATATGTATGTATGTATGTATTTGTATATAGAATATATGTGTATGTATATAATTCGCTTAGGCATTGCGAGACTAATAACCTGGTGTAGAACTCACCTAACACAGTTCTGAAACACACACACACATAATGTCTTAGTGTGTGTGTATTACTTGCTGGGTCTGGAGGAAGGAGCTGTCAGTGACGATGGCCTTCGCAGCCCTGTTCCAAATTAAAATTTGCATGAAAAAAATGAGCAAGGAAAAAGATTCCAGTAGGACCATGTCCTGAGGAAGAAGGACAAAGTATAGTGGATACTGTACTGCAGGGCCTGGGCTTGGGTATTGAACGCAACGTGATCGATGAGAGGGGTGAGACGAGTGACTCAGGATTGTCCAAGCGGGGCGGTCGGGAGACAGCCATCTCCCTGGAACAGAAACTATTAGCATGGTGGCGGAAATGGCAGATAGAGAAGACAGCACTTTTTATGGGCCAGAGACTGTTTGTATTTGTATACCTGTCGGCCGACTGGCCCTTGCTTGCAGTCTAGAATGTAGATGTGTACAGCTGCAACATTGTCCTTGATGTGGGGGTTAGTACTCTGTTGTAGGCCTCGTGTGAGCTTTGTAAAGCGCCTGGCGAGTCCTCGGTGATATTGAAGCCCTACATTTAGTGCGACTGTGAGGTTTCTAGTTGAGTGCTACTTATTTTTAAGAGGGGTGGGGTGCATTGGTGTTTTTTTTATATATAAGTAGTCTTTTTTCTGCTAACTGGAACAAGATTGGCATGGCCCCACTGGAGGATACTTTGATGTCTACTGCTGGATGACATGGTTTATTAAATTCAACTATCCTACGACAAGAACTGCAGTCTATTTTTATATTTATTTACACAGTGACACGTTCACCAATTCCCGTTCGGCCCTCTTTCCTATTCGTTCAAGTAGGGTGTTTTTTGCTTCAGGTACATGCATCCGTTTCTCTGAAAGACTTGGTTACTCACTTGTTTTCAACATCATCTTTATAGCCCTTTCTATTTTCCCTTACTATGTGAAACTATATAATCTTCTCCATGCGTGTACGCGTATATGTGTGTGTTTTTATATATATATATATATAATATATATATATATTATATATATATATTATATATATATATAAAATATTTTCTCCGACTATTCTTTTCCTTCTCTCCGGACCTTTCCTCTTTCCGACGAAGAGCCATGCTCGAAACGTCACACACCCTCTTTTTTCTTTAAACTGCGCCAACCTGATATATTCACCGTGTACATCCTTTTGACTTTTGTTGTTTTTATGAGAGAGAGAGAGAGAGAGAGAGAGAGAGAGGCATACGCACACAAGTATACATTACGTAGAATATTTAGACCCGTTTTGAGTAACCCCTTGAAAGTATGTCTGCGGTATGTAAATAAATGCTTTAATGCTATCATTAATATTAAGAAAGAAAAAAAAATCAATTTCGCTTTAAATTCGGTGTGAAAGTTATAGAAAAACGACATTTTTTTTCACGTACCTCTTCACATAGCATAGAGGATTTCTTTTTTTTTCATAATTTATATATTGTTTCGGAAAAAAAAAAGTGAAAAGTGGGCAATTCTGCAAGCTCTTCTTACGTAAAAAGAGTTTGCAGAATGTCGAATAAGTTAGTTCAGTTGCCTTGCTGAGGAGAAAGTCTAATATTTCAACTCGCTTTTACTCTTCAGCGAAATAGGAGGGGAAAAAAAAAAAAAAAAAAGAGCCATTGTAGTTGTTTGTCTTGATAGACAGCACAGGAAGTGATGCAAGTTTTGTTGCTACAACTAAAGTTCGGAATCAGGTCACGGATTCGATTCGCCACAGAGTTAACCTTGCAGAACGATGACGCTCTTTTTTTTTCTTCTTTATTTGTTTATTTTTTTAAATGTTTATAAGAGAAAATGAAACTGAGGCGTCTGATTTTAATTTTGAAAAAGCATTTATTTATTATAGTATAAGTCAAATAACTGCGATTAGGAATCGCAAACTGGAGTTGTTTAGATTTCAACCGAAGGGCAAACTTTAAGCTGTTTTCTAATTTCCTGAAAAAGAAATCGTAGTGTGTGTCTGTCTGGTTGCTTCTTTGTCGACACACACACACACACACACACACACTTCCGTAGTCTCTCTATAAACGCCCCGGCATTCCTCGCAGCTGCCGCCGCCGCTGTCATCGTCACTTAAAATTTCTTACACCTTTATCATTTCTTTTCTCTCTCTCTTCTCTCTGCATGCTGTATAATGTGTGTGTGTATATGTATACACAGACATATATATATATATAATATATATATATATACATACACACACATAGTCTTTCTTCTTCTTCTCCCACTTTTATTGGTCGGTCGTCACCACAACCTTACCTTCCTTCTCTTTACCTCATTCCTGATGGAAAGAGAAAGAGACAGAAAGAGAAGAGGCATTGATCAGTCATATTCCCTCTGCAAGTACACTTTACACAGTGAGTGTCTGTCCTACTGACTGACTGACACATAGCTACAGCAATGGGAGTATATATTAAAAATGCTGAGAAGCAACAGGGGCAACCGTTAAATGAGGCGCGCGCGCACACAAGCATACATACATACACACGCACGCGCACACATTTCTCAAAATTGCCGCGCGTGCTTACGTGTGTGTGTGTTCAAACATACAAAGCTAAAATGTAAATGAGCGAAAGCTGAAGTCGGACAGATTGCTTGTTGGTATTTAGTTTACAGCCCTTTACTTTCTGGGTTCAAATCTCGCGCAAGTCAGCCTCACTTTTCGTATTTCCGGGACTGATACAATGAAATATCAGTCAAGCGCTAACTATATAAATATAAATATAAATATATATATATATATAAGGCATACCCGACATGAATGTAATTCAAGTAGTAGAAAAGCCTGCACTCATGTGCACGCCCTTGCCTTAGGACGCGCGCGCACACACATCTATGTGTATCTAATATCAGTTACAGTTTTTTCTATGAAAAAAACTGTACGGTGTAACTAACCTATCCATATTTTATTTAGCTGTATCTGTTTGTGTGTAGATTGCTGTTCAATTCTTTTTCTCTTGCCCTTTCTACTCCTCCAACCTCCCCTTGTTTAATTTTGTAATATATAAAAAAATACGAGAGGATGTGGGATGGTAGCAGGCTTTTAGTTTCCTTGCTCAAACAAGTGCACTATTAGCCTTAAGCACACATTCGTGTGTCTTGCCCACCTTCACACGTATCTATTATATACGGGCATGTGTACGCAACCGTACAAACAGATATACAGATTTGATTAAATAAGCGTGTGCGTTACTCAGATACATACTTGCATGTGCGTACGTCCCCTTCCCTTATCTACGTAATGCTTGGTATAGAGGAAAAGGGAGTAGGAAAGAAATTAGCTACAGAAGGATAAGCTTAACAGGCTGACTGGCAAAAGGGGGTGGGCAGTGGATAAGCAGGTAGATATAAAAACAAAGAAAAATAAAATAGAAAACCCCAACAGCCGTACACGAAAGGATTGAAATACTTCAAGTATAACACTATACAGTAGATAGACTCCCATTCATATCAATAATGCTTTACAGGAATAAATATCGCCTCTAGTACTTGACCGGTACTTTATCAACCTCGGAAGGATGAATCGCGAAACTGAGCTCAAAAAGATTTGAACTATGAACGTACAGGTCCGTAAATAAACACTAAAAGGCATTTCTCTCTTTCTCTCTCGCTCTGTGACACTAACGATTCTGCTGTAACATAAATAGACGGACGGGGCAAAATATATAACAAAGAAGATGGTAGATAGGCAGTGATAAGATTAATTGGGACAGAATACTCAAGAATGCCTGCTGTGTAAAAAATATTAATAATAAAGTTGGTATTAGCATTACTTGATGTCGTGAGCCAAGAAATTTAGAAGATTATGTGAGAGAGCGGGAGCAGATATCTGTCCTCCACTTAGTACATATTTTCAGTCGGACAGACTGACACTGGGAGACGGTAAAAACTAGACACCGACACAAAGACAAACAAGCTGACGAGTGTAGAAAGAAATTCGAGCAATAAGGAGGGAGAGAGAGAGAAAGAGACTAATGAAGCACGCGTGTCGATATATATAGGAAACAACAGGGAGAGAAAGAGTGAGTAAACGTATCTCAAGTTGGATAAACAACGGAGATCAATAAATCTTTTGAAGAAAACAATCCACTGTCTCTTCTCTCAACCCCCGCCTCCCTTCCGCCGATGCCTATATTTCTTTCTCATCTACCATTTTCCTCTCTTTCATGCCACATCTTTTATTTCTCTTTTCTTCTACCCTCACATTTCTCCTCCTCTCTTTCGAAAGGACATTTTGCTACTGGCTGGTTCGATCCATGTTGTCAATGACCTGGCGATTACAGCGATGATGCTGTTGATTATTATGATGGCGATGATGATAATAATGATGCTGATGCTGCTGCTTGCTGCCGATCGTGGCAGTGGTGGTGATGCTAGGCCGGTGGTGTTGGCGTCGCTGTTTACTGCTGCTGCTGACTCAAGTGCACATCGATAGACACACTTCTCCGCCAATGATAAACCTCTTTCGCAACTATATAACCTTAGCTGACCCAGTTTTCTTTATTGTGCCACTGCCGTCAACGGCTGCAGCAGCAGCAGCTTCAGCTCACGCACGCTCGCACACACACACACACACACACATACGTACGTACACACATGCACACACGCCAGTTACCGGTGCAATCATCGGCTGTGCCGTCTCAGCCAACAGCAGCAGCAGTCGGCGCTGCTTTGACTGCCACTGCTGATATGCTGTTGTGGTACTCTGCTTCTTACATGGGCTCCCTGTAAGCTATTATGCATGTTTGTCTACTACTACTGCTGCTGCTGCTACTACTACTACTACTACTACTATACTACTACTGCTACTACTACTACTACTACTATCACCACCACTAGCAGCTACTCCCCCACACCATCGTCATTCTTGCTGTTCCTGTTGTTGCTGCTTCCTCCTTTTTTCGTCCAACTCCCTCTTTTCTCTTCACAATTTCCTTTCTCTCTTTCCCTTTATTTTCTCTATTTTTTTACCCTTACCCGCTCCTCACTCTTCTCGTCCTTCTTTCCTCTTTTACTTGTCTCGCTCCCTTTTTGGCTCATTCCTTTCACTTTCCCCCCATATTTCTCAATCTCTTTCTGTTGTTGCCCTACATCTCTTAAATCACTCTGTCGTGTCTCCCTATCTATCCTCCCTCCCCAATTCCCAAGTACCATTTCCCTATATTTTTCGCTAGCCAATCCCGTATTGTGTTATGTATGCATATAGAATACCTATATATTTATGACCCCTGCCTGTTCCAATACACTCTTGTGCGTCACCGCACCCTCTTCTATTCCAACACATTCCCTTCTCTCTTTCCTATTTCTCCTTAACTCCCTCAGTTTTTATTTCAAGCTCTCCCTTTTCTCTCTCCACGTCTCCCTCTCATTTAATCTCAGCTCATACTTCCCTCTCCTTTACAGTCATACACATTCTCCCTTTTCCTCTCACATATTCACAATCATACATTTCCTGTATGCCCGTTTCTCCTTTTACTATTACTCCCTTTTTTCCTCTAATTATTATAGTATTAGCATTTTTCAAAAAATACACCCTAAACTCCCTCCTATTAATCTACATATTCATTCCAGTTGTCTACCCTCAGTATTAGTGACTTCAAATTTACCATCTCTACTGAATTATTATTGCATAATTACCTATAAATCTATCATACTATATCCAGCATCGTATAAAACTGCCTCTAAAATTACAACACCGTCTCTCTCTCTCTCTCTTTATATATATATATATATATATATATATATATATATATATATATATATATGCGTGTATATGTACATGTAGAGGTAGGTACGTACATATATGTTTATATATATGCATATATTCTATTTTATTAACATATATATATATATATATATATATATATATATAATATATATATATGCACGCCTAACAGTTTTAGCCCCTGAATCTATTATTTATTTCAATAACAGATATTTTCCTAGTTTCTACATAAATACCTCCCTATCTCCACATATATTACTGAAGAAACAATTGAACATATAGATTTCAACACACACACACGTATAGGTGCAGGTATGGCTGTAATTAAGAAGATTGCCTTACAGCCATGTGGTTTTGGGTTCAGTCCTGCGTGGCACCTTGGGCAAATGTCTTCTACTGTAGTCCTGGGTTTACCAAAGCTTTATGAGTGGATTTGGTAGAGAGAAAGTGAAAGAAACCGGGTGTGTGTATGGGTGTATTTATGTCTCCTTCAGTTGACATTACATAATAGTTGTAGATGAGCAGCACAGAAGATTGGAAATAAACGACACTACATAAGATGTAGTATCATTTGTTTAGTGAAAAATATCAGGCCACAGGGGAATATTAACCTTGCTTGGAAGGAAACAAGAGGGTTGGCAATCGGAAGGGCATCTATTTTTTAAAAATCTACCTTAATAAATTTCGTCTGACCCATCCATGCAAGCATGGAAAAGTGGATATTAAATCAAAATACAAAATGAATTATTCAATCAATGATATAATTGCCATTTTGTTCCACTATCTCCTGCCATCATGTGGGCAGACATCCCTGCTCTTAGAATTTTTTGTCTTTACTGTCGAAAAAAATTTTTCCAGGTGAAGTTTTTTGTATTCTCAGAATGGGCAGACCTTCAATTCTGAAGAGTTGAAGGTATTTCCATTCAAAGAATTTTAAGAGATAGAAGTTGATGGAAATCTCAAGGCACAAGATTAGGCAAATATGGAAGGTGTGACAAAACTTTCTAGTCAAGCCCCAGTAACTTCTGTCACATCTACAAAGATGTGTGTGGTCTGCCATTGTTGTCTTGAAGGACAATGCCCTTACAATTAGCAGGTGTTGGATGTTTCTGATGGTTCAATGCATTAATTAGTCCAGCTCGTTACAGTACACATCTGAATTGATGGCCCTGTCTATGGGAAAAAGCTTGTAAAAGACATCCTTTCGATACCACCAAATTGAAAGCATAACCTTCAGCTGAATTTCTGCTTTGGAGGTTGTTTGTTGTGGTTCCCCCATCATCATTTTTTGCTTCATATTGTCCATCACAGTGACTATCCTTCTGCAGGTTTCTGCTGCTCTCTTGCTTTTTTAAAAATAGAAAAGCATGCCATGTTGATAATGACCATTTTTTTGCTTTTCATCTTCAAGGCAATCCCTAGCAGATAGAATACAGCTTGCCCTGTCGCAAATTTGTGTTGAACTACTTTGTAGTATTAAGTATCTAATACTTGTACAAGGGACAGACTGAAGTTAGCTATTTATTAGAATGTTTGAAGTTTAGTGTTGATAAAAACTGAACAAACATACTGGCCAACCCAATACATTTAAATAAAGGGCAGTAACTTGGTAGGAGAAGTAGGGCTCTTACCATAGTTGACTTTGCCTTTCACAATGTAGATAATATAAAATAATCAACTATACAAATGCCTCAAAATTTGAGGTCTACTATCTATATTAGAAATTAATGTGTGTATATGTGCGTGTGTATGCAGGTATGTATTGATTTTGTTTTTACTTATGATGCAAGATGTGATAGAAAGAGTGAACAACTTTAGATTGTGTGATGTTTATTTATATTCTTCATTCAGTAAATATCTATAAATGGAAATCAAAAATAGTCTGTGGACATAATTGACTAGAAAGTTAACTTAGTTTTTCTAGTCATTATATTTCATGTTTGCTTGGCACATACATTTCCCTTACTTAGTGAAATTATCCATTACTCTTTTCGGTCATTTTGACTGTGGCCATGCTGGAGCACAGCCTTTTAGTTGAAGAAATCGTCCCCCGGACTTATTCTTTGTAAGCCTGGCACTTGTTCTATCAGTCACTTTTGCTAAGTTATGGGGATGTAAACAGACCAAGATCGGTTATCAAGCGATAGTGGAGGGACAAACACACAAATATATACATACACACACACACACACACATATATATATATATATATATATATACATACGACAGGCTTCTTTCAGTTTCCGTCTACCAAATCCACTCACAAGGCATTGGTTGGCCTGAGGTTATAGTAGAAGACACCTGTCCAGTTTAACAATGCAGATATGGCCAAGTATATAATGAAATTAAAATACTTAGACCGATAATAAAAAAAATCTAATCTCTTTGATAATAGAATATTAGAATAATTAACTGAAGCACAGACATGGTTTTTTGGGGTTCAGTTCCATTACTTAGCAGCTTAAGTGTCTTCTACTATAGCCACAGGCTGACCAAAGTATTGTGAATAGATTTGGTAGATGACAACTGAAAAAAAGCCTGTTGTGTATGTGTGTGTCTTTGTGTTTGTCCTCTAACCACTGCATGACAACCATTATTGGTTTGTTTATGTCTCTGTAGTTTGGCATAAGAGGCTGATAAAATAAATACATGCCCCATCCCCCTAAAATAATAAGTACTGAGTAAAACCCTTCAAAGCAGTGCCTCAAATGGCTGCAGTCTGACTGAAACAAGTAAAAGATAAAAAATAAAAGCAGCCAACATTGTGAACTATGTAGGGTTGATTAATCATCACCTCTCATGCAAATCATAAGGTACCATTTTTATTAAGGGTACTCTCTGAAATGTTAGGTTTTTCTGCTTTTAGATGATAAACCAATTTATTCAACTTAACTATTTATATAGATTAATTATTGATATAAATCATCACTGATTTCTTAGATTTTTGCCAATGTTCCATGCATGCAATTTGTTATCAGTTAGGATTAGAATTAAGATTAAAGAAAGCTGATAATTAGCTTGTGACATACATTTTCACTGTGGGTAGCCTCATTTCAGTATATGCTCTCTGCTATTTCTTAGTTTCAATTCCTGATCATAAAGGTTTTGATAGTATTTGCATTGCTATTATTCTTGAAAATATTATGGAGACATTATCTCTTCTCTGTAAATCTGAGGTCATGCATTTACAAAAATCATTTTTACATGTAGCATATGTTTAGGTGTGTGTTCAACATCTACTAATGCAGTTATTTTCATGAAAATGTTGAAGCCTCTTCATATCCTTTCTACATAAAGAAAAATAAGGTGGTTGGTGATAGGGAGGTATCGAGCCATAAAACCCCTGCCAAAACAGAGTGAAGCCTGGTGTAGTCTTCTTCCTAGCCAGCCCTTGTCAAACCCATACCAGTATGGAAAGCAGACATTAAATGATGATGATGATAAGTCTTTGGAATATCAATAAATGTGTGACCATTATATTGTGCATGTGAAAGAGAAATCAAAGTGGTAAAGCCTATCCCTCACTAAGTGGGACTGAAGTGGAGAATTCGAGCCCAGTCTTACAAGCTGATATAACTCTTGCAATAGGTAGAGCTCATGTGGTCATTCAGCCTGCTGTAAACAACAGCCAAATTCCTTTGCCTTACCCCCAGCTGTCTTAAAAAGAAAATGAAAAAAAAATGCATTTGATAATGTAGCTTCATAAATATAAAAAAAATTGTGTGATTATGGCTAGAATGCCTTCAGTCAGAGATGATCTGGTACTAAACAACACTATTAATACTATAGTGTGCTACTACTTGCAAAAGTAAATCGTATCCATCTATTGTATTTATTTATAGTATTATGAATAAGGCAACTGGCAGTCAAGTGCAGGATATGACACAATTTTTAGCTTTAGGTAGTAAGGCACAGCAAAGGCCTCTTGACTCAACTCCATGTGACTCTCAAAGTTAATTGGGTTGAAATTTTAAAACAAAATTTACCATCTATGCTGGGTTTTGTTAAATCCGTATCTCTCCCTTTCTTGCTGAAGTTTTTGTTTTATTGTTTAGCTTTAGGTCAATCCAGATCAAGCGGATGTATGATCAAGTGTTTCAGCTGCAACTATTTTGTATGTCTATGATAATAATGTCTGTGTTGTTCCTTTCTTTTTGTGATAGTAGGGTGTGATTTGAGGGGGGGGGGATTTTGTTATTTCTAGCAAATCAAGCTTTTTTGTCGAGTCTTCCTTATATTTTGATTATAGTGCTAATAGTTAGTTGTCTGAGCAATAATTTCAGCTGTGCTGTGTTTTTTTTTTCAATTATGCTTATAGTTCTATTTAAATCTATGATACATTTTAGGACTACAAAAGCATTTCCAGTAGTTGATTGATATTTTATCTTATTGGCACAAGAAGAATGAAAATCAGAATTGACCTATACAGGATTTGAACTTGGATCATAAGTGGGGCAGAATTGAATACTACATGGCATTTTTTCCATAACTCTAGTTATTCTGTTAATTCACCATGACTGAATGAATGTAATTAGATATTTTTAAAACAAACAGTTAAAACAGTTTCAATGTTTCTAAGACATTTTTCATATTTGTAAATTTTATCATATTACAATTTTGTTTTGTCTTTTTCTTTTTTTCCAGATGAACGGCTGTGGTACACGTGGTTTTCTCTTGGATTCCATGTTTGATTTTGCTAACCATTTTAATAAGCTTAACTTGAGTGAAAATGAATTGGCCTTGTTCTCTGCTGTTGTGCTTTTTTCACATGGTATGTACTCAGTTCTATAATATGGTTTACTGAGCTCTTTTATCCACTATCTTATATTTACCTAACATAACTAAAATAATAAAGATTGTTTTAAAAACTGGTTTCTATTCATAGAACATACATGCATCCACTGTCATCATCATCATTATTTTATATCCATTTTCTATGCTGACATAGGTTGGCCGCACTGCCTCACCTAAGGTCTGGGTGTACTTTATCATGCTACTGGTGCTGGTTGTCTATAAGTTGTTTAAAGAACCTTCTTTACCTTATAAGTTTACCTATACAAGCTTCTATTCAAGGTTAATCTTTTCTTAGACAGACAGCACCATGATTTGCAAAGCCCACATTTTTTCTGTCTAGCATGGTTTTTATAGCTGGATGCTCTTCCTTTTGCCATCCACTTTATAACAAGTCATTAGCATATTTTATCATGCCACCAGCATCAAAGAGGTTGTTCACTTCAGTATTGCTGTTTTAATATAGGTGCTACCATAGCTAATGCAGAGTATACATATGATACAAGTCAATAATAATCTGCAACTGAAAAGAATTAAATTTTTAAACTCAGATATTTGCATGCATGCAATGGATGTAAACTCATGATTTATGACAGAAATTACTTCATTCATACATTATTTCATCTCTGTGTTCTTATATTTCTATATAAATATAGATATAGGCAATTCCACTGTATGGCACATCATTAGAGAAGTGCTTTAGTCTTAGGTTTGACCAAAGCATTTTTAATGAAATTTAGTAAATCATTCTTGTTCTTGATTTGTAGACTTAATCCATTGCTTAGTTTAACATCACTATCTGAATCTTGGGTGCCTTTACTGGAACTTGGTCTTTTGAAAAATTAGCATTTAGCGTAACTGATGTGAGGTAGTCTTGAAGCTTATTCTACATTTACACAAAAAACACAGTAAGAAGGCAAACTTAATTAGGTGATCTTAAAATTAAAAGCATTAAATCTATGACCATGCATTTCTTTAGGGGTAACTGTAATATGTTATCCAGTGATGCCTTCTTTAAGACAGCGGAGTTTAATACAAGGAAGATTTTACTATTATTTATCAATAATCAAGCTATCACTTAGAAGTCTCCCCAAAATGAAACACGCATAGAAGTAAAGTTGAGGCTAATATGTCAGCAATAAATAGTTTTACTAATTGGTTCACAATTAGTTTTTGAGCACACTTTACTTCAGTCCTCGTTTCCCTCTCTAATGGTTTTTGTTTGTATGTGTGGTGTAATTTCATATCTATTATTTCTTCATTTGCAGACCGTCCAGGCTTGAGAAATGAAGAACAAATTAAAAAGATTCAAGATATTTTGCTGAAATCCCTCGAAACCCTTGTCAAGCACAACCACTCTGATGACCCCACGTTTTTTAGTCAACTGATGATGAAAACAACAGACTTGAGAACTATAAATACATTACACTCTGAAAAATTAGTCATATGTAAGTTGCATAAGATTGTTTTCATTTAAATGTCAAACTTTTTTACTTTTTACTCTAAGATTAAGAATTGATGATATGCATTCAACAGAATGATCATTACCACAGCACTCAAATTCTTACAGGAATATGACGTCTCTACACTAGTTCTTACTTGTATGTTATCACTAACACTTCATCAAGTCCCTCACAGAATTTCCCTGGCTTGGTTCACCTAACTATTTGTAGCGACCATGGAAAGATACACTTTACTGTTGTTGTTGTTTACCCTCAAGTCATCTCTGATCAAGTAGACCTATGATAAAAGCCATTTCTGCTATGACATTGCCTTCTTTTTTCAAGTGTGGTAGAATTCTATATTATGTAATGGACTACATTATCCACTGCAACCATTTTTCTTAGATGGTAGGTTGTGATTTGAAGGAGATTTAATTTCCCTGCCATGTGGTTGCAGGGTCAACCCTCAGTATGGTACCTTGGGCAAATATCTTCTACTTATAGCACTGGATCAACTAAAGTTTGTGAGTGGATTTAGTAGACAAAAACTGAAAGAAGCCCATTGTATATACACATATCTATAGCTGTCTGTATGTGTGTGTGTATTTGTGTTTCCTTGACTTAGTAGTGTGTAATACTTGTAAATGAACAACATGACATGTTATATGTATCATGTTGTTCATTTCCTGTCTTCCACGAAAAACATATCTAGTTATAGGAAAATACTGCCTTGTATTTGTGACTGTGTGTGTATATATATAGTTCTGCTGAAATATAGTGCAGTATTGGAGCTCTCAATGCATAATGTTGATTTCTCAATTCATTCTAATATCCAAATTAGGGGACCAGCTTAAATATCTGTATCAGAACAATAAAACAAAGTAATGTCACTGGGATAGCTATGAATGTGATAACTTTTCTGTTCCATTTCTATGTGAAATAGTAGGTACATGTCAACATGAAATAGAAAACAGTCAATATTCCAGTTTCATATGTGCAGCCACATCCATCTGCTTAAAGTGTCTTTTTTGTTATGGATATGACTGGTTGTTCATCTAAACCTATTTGACAAGGTCCATCAAAAACGCCCCTTACCTTTATATCTATGTTATGTCTACCAAGATGATGTTCTCAAAAACCATCGTTTTCTAGAACTTTCTGTGTTTGTCATTTTTTTCTGGTCTCATTTTGCTACATTTCTGGACAGTATTAACTTATTCAGCTTTCCTTATTTTTTTTAAATCGCTGACAGTTCTAAAATAACACTATGGAGACTACCTTTGTTTCTCAGACTAGTCTCCATTATGTGTGTGTGTGTTCAAAACTAAAACAGAGAGAGTTACTAGTCTAGTTTCATGTTTCAGCTTCATCTGTTGATTGGTGACCTCTCTGTCTTGTTCTATTTATAGCATGGGAATTAGGCCCATAATGCCTAGCTGAATGTGTGAGAATGCTTATGTGTTGACGAATTAGAAACTTCAAATATTTCCTCTTTCTTTCATCTACAAACTTTTACATGTGTATCCCTTTTCAAATTGTTTATGATGCTGTAAATTAGAGATGCTTTTGTTCTAGACATGCAAGAAGGAAGCCTATTTAATCTCAAACTCAACTTTTATACTGGTGTTAGAACAAATGATTGATAATTTGGTTCCCTTTAGTTGATAGCCATATTAAGAATATTTTGTGTCACTGTGTAAGATAGACAGACAGATAGAGGGAGAAAGAGAAAGGGAGAGAGAGAGAGAGAGAGAGAGAAAGGGAGAGAGAGAGAGAGTGAGAGAGAGAGAGAGAGAGAGATGTTTGCTTATCCACACACCCACTAAGATCAACATTTGGGAATTGTTTTACAATTGTGTTTGAGTAAGTAGCTTTTTTTGGGTGGATTCTGGTTCATGAAGAAAGAAAAGCTGAATGGATGGAGAAATTAAGTTTACTTGTTTGTTTGTATGAAGTGGGTATTGTATTTCTTTTTTCTAGAATGAAACAAAGCATACCAGAGTTATTTTTGCTATTTCCTCTTGAAGGAATTTAGAATCTTGTTCCCCATCCTCTTCCACTCTCCTTCTTGCTTTTACATATGAACTTGGTTTTTCTTTTTATATTTATTTTTCAATTTTTTTGTTCTCTTAGTTTTATCATTTCTTCATTTCTTTTACTGTTATTCACTGAACCCCACAACCACTACCCTGGACCTCTAGTCTTTCTGTTCAGTTTTATTGTTCTTGCTAGGCTTCCCCCAACTACCACCACTAACACCATGTCTAATAACATGGTGCCTACTTTTACACACATTAAAACAATGTTTTAAAGTCTTGAATGTGAGAGTACCTTGAGAGTTGCCCAGTATATAAAATACATAGCAAATGTGACACAAAGTAAAACAAGTAAAATAAATCAATTATAGTCTACATTAGCTAGCTGAGTGTGCAATATAATTTTGGTTTTTAGTTAAAACCATTTTGAACAGCAAGGTTATCACATTGTTATTAAATATTCAAGTGCACAGTTTCTAGTTTAACACTACTGTCTGATCCTTTGAGTGTATTTTGTGGGAATCCATGCTGTTAAAAGTATTACAACTAGGTCTCTTGTGTGAGGATAAGCTTTGTTCTTTCTCACACTAGTCTCAGAGACTCTGAAAAGGTTCATACATGCTGCCCTGTCTTTAACCCATAAATAGCCCTGAAAAAAACAACAGCAAAAGCATAAGTATGGCTTTACAATTACATGGCTCCTGAGTGGACCTTAGGCAATTGCCTTCTGTTGTAGCTTTGGGTTAATCAATATCTTATAAGTAGAATTTGGTAGATGGAAACTGTGAAAAAGGCTGCTATATGTGTGTGTATGTGTATTTTATTCCTTCAGTTATTGGACTGCGGCCATACTGGGGCACAACCTTGATGGGTTTAGTGATCAAACTGATCCCAGTACTTATTATAAGTTAGGTATTTATTCTATTAGTTCACTTTTTACTGAACCACTAGGTTATAGGAAGAAAAGCCAACACAAAATGTCAAGTGGTGTGTGTATGTATGTGTGTGTGCCGGTGCATTTATAATTGTCAAAATACATAACTTAGTGATTTGGTAAATATCAATCAATAAAATAAATACAAGACTGAAACAATTCCTGAAGTAGATAGGATTGATTAAAACCTTTGAAGTGAAGACACTGCATGAAATGTAATGTGAAATCTAGCCAAAGCATAATCTGATCTCAATTTCTACCTTTGTCATTACAGTTAACCATTCATGTTCTTCCTATTATCCTCTGGATTAGGGGCATAATGCATATTTACAAAATCTACGTAATAAACTTTTAGTTCCACAAATATTTAAGGAGCTGCGCGGAGATGACATTATTGAACATGGTCACTGATATTGATTTCTGCATTATGCTAAGCCAGTTAGTCTTTCGTATAGTTTTAATGTAGTCAGTTCATTGTCTCTTAGATACTAGTTTAATTTCTATTTAGATGAACTAAATAAGTTCAACTCTTGGACCAAAAACCACTCTACATTCTATATTTCATTTGGTTTTCTTCAGTTTAAGGAATCTATATCTCCTGATGTTAACAGCAATGGTGGTTATAGTTATGGTCATTACACTAATGCCATGTTTTAACTGAATGTTTAAAAGGTATGACTAATAACCGAGTAAATATATGGTTAACTATTTAACCCTTTAGCATTGAAACCATCCGTATCAGAGTGAAATATTCTACCTGTTTTATGTTCAACATGGCTAGATCTCACCTCTCACACGTACCCCACAATAGTATCCTAATGATAAGCAATCACTTAATCGAAATCTTGAAACTACAACATAATGCATGATTAATTCAAAACAATGTGAATAAATAAGCATTAAATTTGACAGTGTAACCTGAATACTAAAGGGCTAATATTTGTGGGAAAATTGATGGCCTCCTCCCTTTCTTGTTAGCATATGCAAGTTCCCTCTTTTACTTGTTTCAGTCATTTTGACTACGGCCATGCTGGAGCACCACCTTTAGTCAAGCAAATCGACCCCAGGACTTATTCTTTGTAAGTCTAGTACTTATTCTATCGGTCTCTCTTGCTGAACTGCTAGGTTATGGGGACGTAAACACACCAGCATTTGTTGTCAAGCGATGTTGGAGAGACAAACACACACACACACACAAACATATATACATAAATATGACAGGCTTCTTTCAGTTTCCATCTACCAAATCCACTCACAAGGCTTTGGTCGGCCCGAGGCTATAGTAGAAGACACTTGCCCAAGGTGCCACGCAGTGGGACTGAACCCGGAACCATGTGGTTGGTAAGCAAGCTACTTACCACACAGCCACTCCTTCCCCCATTAAAAAGAAAGCTTTGTCATCCGTGTGGGAATCGATCCCACGTCCCTTTGTTAAAGCTACTAAGTGTGTTACCTTTACACCAGCGAATTCACCTTCAAATGTACAAATATTGAAAATATTCTAGCAATAAAATCTGAGAAATTCAATGAAATTGAATTTACTTTTACTAACCTATATTTACAGGAGAATTAATAGCGCTATGTATGTGTATATACACATTTGAGAATGTAGGTGTTTCATGAAATTAGGTTAAACTCTAAAGAACTAACCAAATAAAAGCTGTTATAATCCCACCACTTCTAAATACATAAATTAGGTAAAAGGTTATGTTTGGGTGAAAAAAAAGAAAAAAAGAAACAAAAACAAAAAAACCTGAAAAGTAAAGTACAGGCAATGAAAGTTCAAGCTCATATGAACACAATATAGTTGCTCTCAATCAGGTAATAGAGGGATGAAAAACCCACTAAAATAGTGTCAGGGAAATAGATTAAGATAATTTGAAAATAGTTGTGTGTCATTCATAAAGAAAAAAAAAATGTGTATGCATGCGTGTTTGGGTGGGGGTGGGGGGCTACTCTGAAGAAGTGTTGATGTTTTTTCTTTCTTTTTTAAACTTTGGGGTATGACCCCGCACTGAATCACAGCATGTATTTTTGGGATTTTAAGGATCCTCAATTTGAAAGCTAGTCAGGCAGAAGATTTCATTAGTTTTATATATACATACACAGTCCAACCCAAGCATCAATGAAGAGAGATGTTAAATTATGATGATGATGCATACACAAACATACGTTTATGCCTGTGTTTGTCCCCTCAAATTCACTTGACAACCGATGCTGGTGTGTTTACATCCCTGTAACTTAGCAGTTCGACAAAAGAGACTGATAGGCTTACAAAGAATAAGTCCTGGGGTCAATTTGCTTGACTAAAGGCGGACACACACACACACACACATATATATATATATATATTCATACACATACATGTACATATATATATATATATATATATATATATATATATATATATATATATATATATATATGTATGTATTTATAAATATAACTAATGAACTTCTGTGTATATATATGTGTGTGTACACTTTACATACATCCACGCACACATACCATTGACTGTTGGTGATTGAGAGAGGTCACCTAGTCACCCTGTTAAGTTCTACTTTATTTTTTGAGACAAACAAAATCTGCCTCTCCTTCCTACCCACGCTACAAACATACTTATATATTGAACTCATGACCTACAATTATGAAGTCAGGCAACAGGACCTCTCTGACTGCTCAGACAAGAGAAAAAAAAAATTGTTTTTGACTAAGTCACAGAAGAGGAAAGAAAAGGACAATAGTATTTTTCTCTGCATATAATTAATCCTTACAATTGTCATTAGCTTTAAGTGGAGTGTGTAATGGATAGTTCTTTCACTATGCTATATTAAGAGAAAAGATACACACACACACCTTGTATGCATGTGTGTGATAGAGAGAGTGAGAGAGTACTTATTGATCACTTGTGTATGTGTGTGTGTATATATCTGTAAGGCATAACTGTATTTCAATTGTGCATGCCACTGTGTCTGTATGTGTGTGTTTACCAGTCATAAATTGTAACTAAGTTACTTCCAACAAAATAGGTCAAGTGACCTGCTAACCTCATTCTTGTTTACCACTTACTGAGGAGGAAAAAGAAGTAAATAGAGTATTTTAATGGCTGGGTGCTGGTGGGTGCTACTTGTAGGTAACCTCTTCTTTTCTTCCTTCCCCTTTGCATACCTTCATCTATTTATCTGTTGATGCTGGAAAGGGAGAGAGAGAGAGAGAGAGAGAGAGAGAGAGAGAGAGAGAGAGAGATATTCTATATTCTTCCTTTATCTACACCTTGGAAGAAGGAGGAGTTTAGTATAGGAGGAGTTTAGCATAGGAGGGACCAGATATAATGGTGATGGTGCAAAGTGGGTCTAATTACTTTCACATGAGAACTAGATATATATAGTAGATAGATAGATAGATATATAAAGAAGAATGTTCCTGCAATACTTTCAGAGGGTCATATGGGAGGGTATATAGATACCGAATGACATTTTGACATTATGTGGGTGTGGGTGGATTAGGTGATGGATTGTGAAAAGTATGAGTGGAATGAAGTATTTTTATCATATCTCATGGGGAGGGAAGGGCAGGACCCATGATAGTTTCCAGGGCCTCCAAGGAGAGACTAACAGAAGGAATAGAGGAAGGTTCATTTAACTCATGAGTTCTCAACCATTTTTTTTTTTATCTATGAAACCTTTTGATTACTATTTTATTCTGGTGGACTCCTATTGCAATTCAGTGTTCAAAAACTAGTTGGGATATACACTTATCAATGCCTAACATAATTGTACAAACAATTAAAAAGATCTGTAGCAAAATCTCCTTCTTATATCTACCTATCTTTTCCAGATTAGGAAATCACACAATTTAAGTTTAAAACTGCAGGATGAACTTAAAGTAAATATGGTCAGAAATATGACACTAGTGAAATAAAATTTGAACAGTTGCTTCTGCAATTAACTACTTAAGCAATCAACTGAAGCAAGTTTCTGTGCAGAAATAGCTACCATATGCTCTGCAAATCATACCCTAGAGTCTTAAGAAAAAAAACAAAAAAAAAACAGGATGGTCATGGCTGAAGTAGCTTCTATTGTGGGTCTGCTCAGTCAGAGCCAAAAAACAATAACAAGCAGCACAGTATTGTTTGTGTAAGTTTTTCTAATACTAAGACCAAAACAATTTTAGGGTTGGGTCAAATATTTAAAATTTTTAAGTTTGTGTAAAGTATAATATACAAACAGTAACACTAGTGACTTCACTATGAGAGTAGGTATGTAGGCAACACTAAAACCTAATTGGCATCAAATATGTTACTTAATAATTTGAGTGATAATCCATTAAATATTGCCCAAATGTTAAAATCCCGGCATTTCCTGATCTTCTATGTTGGTGACAATAAACAAACAAAACAAAAACAAAAGGAAAAAGGGAAACAGCTGTAAGACCTTTATAGATGTTCTGAAATGTTTCACAGCCTTGGATTTTTATCTCATTCTGTTAATATATATATATATATATGTATGTATGTGTGCATATATAATGTGTGTGTGTGTGTGTGTGTGTGTACATATACACAAATAACAAGCGGTGTTCCACAGGGCACTGTCTTGGGGCCACTGCTGTTCATAGTGGCCCTTGCTAGCAATACAAAACCCTGGAAATATTGCACATCTGCAACAGGAGTTAGATACAATTTACAGGTGGGCTGAAGACAACAACATGCAGTTTAATGCAAGTAAGTTCCAGGCCCTGCGCTACTGGCACACAAAGGTAAACGACATGCAGACTGGATACACTGGCCCGGGAAGAATTGTAATTCCTGAGTCAAAATCGGTGCTTGAACTGGGCATTGACATGAGCAATGATGCCTCTTTCCAAGTGCATATTACTAATTTGGTGATAAAATGCAGACAGCTAGCTGGATAGATTCTTCAAACTTTCAGAACAAGAGAGAAGGAGACACTGATAGTCCTTTGGGAAACTTTCGTCTTCAGCCGCTTGGACTACTGCTCCCATCTATGGTCACCACACAATATAAAGCTAACAGCAGAACTCGAAACAATTCAAAGAAGCTACACTAAGAAGATCGTCTCAATGCAACATATCAGCTACTGGGAAAGACTGAAAGTATTAAAACTATTCTCCCTAGAGTGAAGGTGGGAGAGATATGCAGTGATATACATCTGGAAAATCCTGGAGGGACTTGTCCCAAACTTTTTCATTCAAAGTTACCTCAACCGCAGAACGGGGCGCCACTGCATGGTGCCAAAGATCCAACATCACCATCAAAATATAGGACCAGATACTGCAACAGCTTGGGTTTCAGAGGACCGCAGCTCTTCAACATCCTCCCTAAATGCCTAAGAGACTTGCATGGTGTGGATGTGGGTTCCTTTAAAACTAAACTGGATCTCTTCTTGTCGGGGGTCCCAGATGAACCTACCTCTCGGCAGGAGACACAGATGCGGGCAGCGGCATCGAACTCCCTTGTCGACCAGGTGATACGTATCAGAGGTGGATTCACATACTAGTGTAGCTCATTCAACGGTGGTGCCCCAGCATGGCCGCAGCCTTCGGGCTGAAACATTTTTAAGGATTAAGGATTATATATATATATATAATATTAGGGAGTAAATCCAAACTTACAAGGAAAAATTAGATTTAGGATTAAATCAAATTTCACAGAATAAATATAAAATTAGAAATAAAATCACTATTAGGCAAATCAAACAGTGAAAAACATAACCAAAACATAAAAATTAATATAATTAATATAATATACAAAAAGTATAAAATATAAAATTTAAAATTAAATTATTTAAATTTAAAATTTTTTAATTTATATTTATAAATTTTTATATTTTTTTATATTTTATATTTATAAATTTTTATATTTTTTTATATTTTATATTTATAAATTTTTAAACTTGTAAATTTTTAATATTTTAATATTTGTATTTATTTATTTATTTATTTATTTTTTATATAACTATCAAAAAGGTATTAAAATGTTTAATATAATATAATAAGTAAAACCACTACATACGTTTCATGGCCATAACCCAGAAATAAATAAAATAATTTTTCTTATAAAAACTCTATTATCAAATTAGAAACTTAGGATTATGTCATAGAATCCAATTATTTTAAAATTTAAGTTCAAATCTAATAATTATACGTATATATATTTATTGATAGAGAAAATTTTAGATCTAAATTATTATATTTATTGATAATAATTTAGTTATTATTCTTAAATATTTTATAATTATTAGATTTGAACTTAAATTTAAAAATATGAATAGTGATTATTTTTTTGTTAAATAATTTGGTAATTAGATATTGACTATAACTGAGATTAGGTTATTCTTGAGTTTATTAGGTTTTTATAGCCATTTTATATCTTAATAGATAAATACATTTTCTATCTATTTTTAACTTAAAAATTAATATCTAACATTATAATTGGATTGTATAACATAATCCTAATCGTTAAAGTTTCTAATTTGATAATAGAGTTTTTTATAATGTATTTGCTTATTTATTTAACTATTATCTTTAACCTGAAGATTGACTATGATTATTATTCGAATTTTTAATAGAATTTAAATTATTGTAATTCGAATTGGGTTATGGCCATGAAATGTACGTAGTGGTTTTACTTATTATATATTAAACTTTTTAATACCTTTTTGATAGTTAGATAAAAAAAAACTAAATAAATAAATATAAATATCAAAAAATTAAAAGTTTAAAAATTTATAAATTTAAAAATTTATAAATTTAAAATTTAAAAAATATAAAAAATATAAAAATTTATAATATAAATTTAAATAATTTAATTTTAAATTTTATATTTTTTGTATATTTTATTAATTATATTTATTTTTATGTTTTGGTTTATGTTTTTCACTGTTTGATTTGCCTAACAGTGGTTTTATCTCTAATTTAATTTATATATATATATATATATATATATATATATATATATATATATATGCTTTTTTATGTCTAGTTTCTGTTCATGAGCTGTGGCCATGCTGGGGCACCGTCATTTGGTGTTGCTACATAATTTTACTTAAAAAATACATTTTAGGAATTGTCATTTGGTGCATGAGGGTGATTGATGCCGCTGCCCTCATCTGCACCTCCTGCCGCTAAGTTGGCTCATCTGGGACACTTGACAGTAAAAGATCCATCTTTATTTTGAAGACACCTTCAGGAGGATATTGAAGAGCTGTTGACCTTTGAAGCCCAAGCTATTGCAGTATCTTGTCCTATATATTGATGGCAAATTTGGAGACCTTGGCGCTATGCAGTGGTGCCCAGTTCTAGTATTTGTGCAACTCTCGATGCCAAAGCTTGGGATAAGTCTTGACATGATCTTCCAGATGTTTATTATTGCATATCTTTCTCGCCTACGCCCTAAGGAATAGAGTTTTAATCTCTTGAGTCTTTCCCAGTAGCTTATATGCTGCATAGAGGCTATCATCTTCGTAGATTAATTTGACACTGGTTGGTGACCATAGCGGAGAGCAATAGTCAAAGTGGCTTAGGACAAGTGTCCTCCAGAGAACCATCATGGTTTCCTGATTTCTTGTTTTCAAAGTTCTAAGAATCCATCCGTCAGCCGCCTGCATTTCATTGCCAATTTAGCAACATGCACATGTAAATACTCATGTAAATACCCAGGTCTCGCACTGACTGTGCTTCTGGGATTGCAATCCCTCCAGGTCCAGTGTATTGAATGGATATTGCCTTTAGTTTTGCATGCTGATAGCACAAGGCTTGAAACTTTTCAGCATTAAACTGCATGTTATTCTTTTCAGTCCACTTGTATATTTCATTCAGCTCACATTGCAGGTGCATAGTGTCTTCAGAGTTCTGTATTATCTGTGAGACTTTTGTATTATCTGCATAACCTGTGATCGTGGCTCTCTGTGGTTGAGGGCATGTCTGAGAGGGCCATTATGAACAGTAGTGGTCCCAAACAATGCCTTGCGGAACACCGCTCACTATTTGCGTGTCATTGGAGGTGGCCCCATTGGCTACTACCACCTGACTTCTATCCTTCAGAAAGTCATGAAGCCATTCTCCCAATTGTCTAACTATAATGAAATCACGCAGTTTGTAACATATCATTCCATGATCGACTTTAACATAGGCCTTTGCAAAGTCGAGATATATCGCTTCCACATTTGAGTGGTTGAGCAGCTGTTCCAATACCCAGTCATAGTGTTGTATATATTGTGCAAGTACTTTTTTTCCTGTAAATGAAAAAAGGTTGAAGGATATGTAACATTATTACACCTTATTTGCACACAGTAATGTTAATCGGTAACTTTGTGCACAATGGCATATGAGTAATCAGACTACCTATTGTTATATTGTATATATGCGGCAGACAATTTATAGTATCTCAGATTTTGACCTGTAATTCATCATAATTCTCCTTCCACGTCTATTTCATTTATATTCCTTGTATTTGTATGGGAGGCAACTCAGGATAATATTTTATAACTTCCCTTCCGGCTAACGATATTCTTATTTTTACATTTCTAACTCTCATAAAATAACTAAATTAAATGAAAGGATTTATAAAGAAATATCTATTACTATTTGTATGTAATTGAAAGAAAAAAAAAGTCATTTGTAAAACATGTTTGCTGACATGAAACCCTGTATAAGATTTACACGCTTGGTATCATTGAAATAAAATAATTTATTGTAAACATTTGGGAAATATAGAAACAGTTTCATGACTTAATTTCTTTTGTCTAATTCGGACTCGGCAAAGTTTGGCTTTGTCATTCGTGGCATCAATTAGTAGTAAAGTTGGCTAGTGGTACTTTTGATATTATACTTTTAGAAAGGTATTTGATTAAAATTTCAGTCGTGGTGAGGAGAAAGTATCATTAACCTAATAATCAATTCTAATAAACAAAAAATGCTGGAGAAATAATCCTAATATTTTAAAACTAAAATTTATTAAAAATAGGATTTGGCTAGATGCAGTGCCCAAATGAATCAAGTTTATTAATCAAGTTGGGTTTAGAAAGCAGGGGAGACAATCAACAAATATAATTTAGGGTTGTCTTCGCCTCTCTTTTCATATTTTCTACTGATTAATTTTCTTGAAAATAGGTGCAATTTTAATCTATCAAAATCTCTTTGTTTACTATATACCAAGCCTGTTACCACTTGGTTTTCATGCAGAAACTGTCCCTGAGATCATTTCTTTGTCTGCCTAAGATTTATTTGTGACTGTTGAAATAAAGATCTGAGAATACTAACATTTATGGTGATGTAACTCTGCATTTATGCTAGTTAACTCAAGTATTAACATTGATGCCAATCTACCATCCTTTTTCATCATTATCATTATAATAATCACCTTCGCATCTGGTTCATTACAATTACTATAAACTTCTTTTGATATATTAAGATAAACTGATGATACTCTGATGGCCTTTTTTTTTTATTGATTTCTCAAATAGGGACAAACCTCAATATTGAGGGATGGGTATATGCAAATATATTAACGTCAGTACTGAATTGGTAATTATTTTATTGACCTTTAGATATGAAGTAGCTTAGCTTGGTTGAATTATTGACAATATTTACAACTGATTCTGTTATTATCATTTTTGTTTATTTCAGCTGAAGAAAAGTCAAACAGTTGTGACATGCAAGAACAAACATTTAGTTCTGAACAACAACATATGGAGGTTGATGATGTCCGGCCGGAATGCGGGTACGTAATTTGGCTAGCAAGAATATATATAACCTTCCCACTCGCTAGGTTTTTTCCATTCCTTTCCCTTCTTCTGTTACTCAACTTACCATATCTGTCTATTTAGCATTAACAGTTTAGAGAAACTAACTGGGAAACTGGCACTCTGATAAGGGTTCCACCCGATCTAATCAATAGAACAACCTGCTCATAGAATTAACATGGAAGTGGCCAAGCACTCAACAGACACAGATACCCTTAACGTAGTTTTCAGGGGCTCAATGTGATACAGAATGTGACAAGGCTAGTCCTTTGAATTACAGGTACGACTCATTTTTGCCAGCCGAGTAGATTGGAGCAATGTGAAATAGTGTCTTACTCAAGGACACAATGTCCCACCAAGAATTGAACCCATGACCTTACGAATGAGAGCTGAATGCCCTAACCACTAAGCCACATGCCTTCACTACAGAACAAGCCAGTCTTTATTCGACCTACTAGAAATGTTAACCAAATCTCTTTCAAATCATACCCATTGTCTTTTAAAAAGGGAAATGACATATATAAATCTGTTACTAAAATACTAATGTGATTTCTATTTCTCCAGAAAACAAATGAGCAGCAGTTGAATCCTCACTCCCCACATTTCCTGCCTAAGCTTCAAATTTTGCAACAAATTAAAATTTGTAATATGACTAGAGCCTCATTACTTCTTAATGAGTATTAACAACAAGACTGAATTATTGTCAAGAAGATTTAATCACAGAATATATATCTAAGTCTAAATAAATTATAAGAAGTATATTCTGCTCTTAGCTTGTGTGAAAAAAAAGGTTATTTTGTAAGCTGTAAGCTATCTGTTAAAATAGTTTTCATTGATGAATAATTGTTGGTCAGACCTTGTGAATGGAGAAAATACAAGGTCAGAGATAGCTGATCAAATGGTTCTGCAGTACTGTGTGAGCATAGTGGAATGTGGGATTACTCGGTACAGATACATTTGACCTGTTCTCTTTGTCATTCTGCATATTAATACAATAGGTACTTAGAAATGCATCTGTAATTATAATGATGTTTTGTCTACTTACAAATTATGATTAGAATACATACTGTTTTGTTATAATGTTAATTGATTTTTTTCTTTCATTTTCTAGCCAAATGAACTGTGGTACTGATTCATTGTGCACGCCAAATCCCTTGGATAGTTGTCCAATGAGGGCTAATGTTGAACCCAATTTATTAACTGCACAGAAACAGCCTTTAAAAAATAGCAACCAATTATCGCAAGTTTTTCTGCAGACACCGTATGGTCTGTTTCTTCGTGATGAGTCCCGGTATAATTTTATTTCTGACCAACCACGACAGAGATGCCATACACTGGATCGTGACACGGTGCCACGCTCAAAATTGCATCGTGTCGATGATAGTGTGGTGAGTCGGAGAAGGACCTATACTCTTGACCGTGAAAATCTAATTAAAGTGGTGAGCAAACTTAGTGACAGACTTGAGAAGCGTGCTGCTATCCATGGTGACAGTAAACCCCCTTCTATATCAAATAGTGCAGCCAGCAGTCCCATTCCAGAGGAACACCAACAGTATCTGAATAACAGAGACTTTGTATCCATTGCTACTGTCGACTCAAACACAAGCAGCTCTCGTGGAAGTCCTATGCCAGATCGAGATTTACACTTCCAATATAGCTCTTCACCGAGTTCACCACACTCACGGCCACGATCAGATTCTGCAGGCACTGATGATTTGGCACCACGAATTGACCATGTCCCACGACCTCGTTGCTTTAGCTTTCATGATGGTCGGGCATCACGACCTACCAATATACAACACCTCCAGGAGCTGGATCGTATTTCCATTGATAGCTCACAAAATCTTTTGGTCCCTGACATGAGACGACGAAGTGTTGGAGCTTCTTATGGGCTTCATGCATGGAAGAAGTCCTTGCTGGTGGACATTCATCCGTCAGACTTGTCAAGGACAACTGATCAGTTGCTGAAAACAGAAGATACATGTCACTCAGGAGCAGATGTCACCAAATCACCTGCAAGTGTTCCTTTTTTTTAATATTTATCCTGAGTAGATTTATTTAAGCATTGTTTGTGTGTGTGTGTGTGTGTTTTGGAGATTCAAGTTCTAATTCCAGTGTCATATTCTTATTTATTGTATTGATACATAAAAGATTATAATTTTAAAATCAATTATAATACGATTAAAATGTTTGGTATGCAAAAAGAGAAATTCCTAGACTTTGCCAAAATCTCATCCTATTGCTACTAACTTATCTTAAAATCTCATAAACTTTGCTTCTTAAAAATTGAAAATTTAATACTATTGATAATTGTTTCAGTAAAATATTTTTCATTCGTGCCTACTGTTCCCTGTTTTATTTTAGTTGTATTTCTTTACCTTTGTTTTTCTCTTTACAGAGATACCTACGATCAGAGCTAGAACAGTTTGCATATTTTGATCGGCGATCATCCCCTCATGCTTATATTCCAAAACCCGATTTCCAGATTACAGAAGCTGCTAGTCATCAGCCTGAATCACTCAGTGGAATGAGTACAAAAGTTCAGAAGCCAGTAGCAGATTACCAATTGACAAAATCTGGCTCACCTGAAGGTTGTCGGCAATCATTATCATCTTTGTCAACCACCAGCAGTGTTCCAAATAGCAACAACAGCAACAGTAACAGCATTAGTAATAGCAATCTCAATACGTCCCCTTTGTCAACTAGTACAAAAACCACAGAATGCCCTGAACAGGAAATATTTCATAAAAAGTTTGACAAATTCCGGAAACATCCACCACATTCCACAATCAAAAACAATAATCCAAACAATACCTTGAGCAATGCAAGCAACTGCAATAACAACAATAATATCACCAGCAGCAATAGCAATGGCAGCATCAGCATCAGCAGTGTTAGTAACAATACTAACAGCAATGCAAGCAATAATATAAGAGAAACAGGCAGCAATTCAAACAGTATTGCACCTAATTTGATTAACAGTTACAATCAATCAATCTCACCTAATAGGCTTAGTCCTAACACAGTTCAACAGCAACCACCACCGCCACCGCCGCCACCACCACCACCACCTCCACCACAACAGCAACTACATCAACCACATCATCATCCTCAACAGCATCAGCAGCAACAGAAGCAGCAGATGTCACCTCATCATCACCAAAACTCTCAACAGCAGCAGCAGCAACAGCAACAACAATCACAATTGCTTCCTCAAAAACTGAAACAGAATGATCAACGCAACTCTGGCTATTTAACAACAGACTGTAATGAAATTAAGAAAGAGAACCTTACACCAACTCCCTCATATAATAATTCTGGCAGCAAGTCTAAACTTTCAGCAGGTGAAGCTCATCCACAGCTGCTTGCTCATCTGCAAGCACCTAACCCCACAAGCCAAACCTCGTCCAGATTTGTGTTGTTTCATCCTTTCCAAATATCTTCAGGCAGCATTCCTGTAAATATGCATGCATCTGCTAGTATTGCTCCTTCTTCAGGCAACGGCATGTGCAACCAGACATTGAATAGTTTGCATAGTGAACCAACTACAACTTCTGTTTTACCCAACCATTGCATCTCCAGCTATCGTTCTAATCTTTCTACTTTACCCAATGGCAACTTGTACTCGCAGAGTGGTCAACAAAATATTCATATTGCAATGTCTCCTGAAGAACAGAAACGAATGGCTAGTGAAAATTCATCCAACCGTTACCAAGTTCACGCAGCGGCTGTATCAAACTTGAAGGACAAAATATTAAAGCGAATGGATAGCTATGAAAATTTGAATAAAGAGTGCAGTATAAATGGTGACATACCTTTGTCGACTAATGCAACAAGGTGTGGAAGTGTTATAGTATTAGGCAACCCAAGTGCAAATGATGGAAAAATCCCCTATTCCAGCAACATGACTAATAATGCACCTGTTATAGTCTCCAACCAAGTGCTGTCTTCAGTCTCTGATGACAGTTGTAGTGTTTCAGGGAGTGGTAGTGGTGGTGTTAGTAACAAGCCACAACATTCACCACCACAACAACATCATTCTC
>NC_043017.1:5473697-5506197 GCF_006345805.1 Octopus sinensis | reverse complement strand
AGATGAGAAATCCACTCCACATTCTGTAGGAAATAATTCTTTATTTCCATTATTATTATTTGGCAGAATTGCTTGAGCATCGGAAAGTTAGCAGCTAGAATAAATACCTTGCAGTATTTATTCTGGCTGTGTATGTTCTGAGTTCAAATCCCGCCGAGGTCAACTTTGCGTTTCATTCCTCTGGGAGTCGATAAAACAAAGTACCAGTCAAGTGCTGGGCTCAGTACAATCCCCTCCCTCAAAATAGCTGGCCCTGTGCCTGAATTAGAAACATTATTATTATTATTACATACAACTTAACAACATTGCAATATTTATTTATGTAATTGTTATATTTGTTGATGTTGTTGTGGGCAATGTTAGTTTTCTTCTTGTTGTTACCAATATTACTGTTAAAACTCCACCCAGTCTTTTACCTTAACCCTCCATTTCATTAACCTATTTAATCACTGGATATATTTAACTATTTATTCACCAATTCTATAAATTTTTATGTTAGTTGGATTAAAGAATTAATCCATTCTCCATATTTCCATTTTTCAGTTGTATTTGTGAATCCGATGTTTTGACACTGCCAATTTCCGTTTTGCAAGGTGTGCATTTGGGTTTTATATATATATATTTTATTATTATTATTATTATTATTATTATTATTATTATTATAATTATTATTGGTAAGCAGATGCCATAGTGTAGTAATTCACAATTTGGAACCACTTCACTTACAACACTTATGGCATTAGAAACAGCATGAATGCTATAAGTTCCCTTATTTCTTTTCAAAATTATAGGCTTCATGACTGTAAAAGATATTATTATTATTATTATTATAATTATTATTATTATCTTTCTTATAACATGGTGGTGCTGTGTGTAGATGCCAAAAATTTTTAAAGAATGTATATAAGAAAAAAAAAACAACCTTACATGAGGGAAGGGAGTAAACAGAATCATTAAAGAGCATGCACTCTGCCAATGAAGGAGGATAAATAATCTCCATTAAGAGGCTTGTACATTACAACTTCTATTACAATAATAATAAACAGAAAAATTAAGAAAGATTTCTTGTGAAGTAAAGCAAATTAGTAAATCATCAAGATAAATCTTCTAAAAATAATTGATAATTAGAAAACAATACGTTCCTCATATGTAATCAGTTAAATACTAATAACGAAATGATGAAAGATGAAGTATATCCTCCCCAATTGGCAAAGATTATGGTAAATTTACATTGTAGTTCAATGACACGATCGTTGTTTATAAAATAGACAAGATAAATTCATGGGATGGGGGTGGAGGATGTAAAATTATATATTTATATATGTGTGTGTTTACATATACATAAAAGCATGAACTTATAAATATATACATACACAAATATATATATATATATATATATATATATCAGATAGATAGATAGATGTACACACACAGATATAAACACACAAACATACATATATGAATATTCATTAACATTCATATATACACATTTTGTGTGTATGTATGTGTATATATATGTTTACATATACATATAAATATTTATATATGCATATAAATATATATATATATATATATATATATATATATATATATTTGTGTGTGTTTGTATATATACATATATATATATTTATATATATATATATATATATATATATATATATATATACATATGTATATCCATACACATATATAAATATGTGTATGCACACATGTGTATACATGTATGTATGTGTGTAAATATATATATGTAAAATATCTCATGGGGAACATTGTAATGATTAGGTACGTCTTTTTGTATCTATGTAGCTTTGAGTAATGTTGCTCGGAATCAACAACTGTTCACGTACAGATATATAATGTAATCTCCAAATCTTTCACTAAAAATATTTTGCTGAAATTTCAAGTCATTAATTAGATGACTTGTTTCCAGAGACTTCCTTCAAAAGACATGTACAACAAAGTACATGTCCAGTTTAGGTGCTTTTTTTTAAAGAAAATTAAAAACAAACAAAAAAATCTTGTAATATCATCAAGAAAAAAAAAAGAACATTTACATTTTTTAAAAATTTCTAAAGAAAATGCTTCCTATATTTCCTGTCAATGATATTATTTTGTACTTATCATGTAGGAGTCTTTGTCCACATCTTCTAATGTGTACATGCATCCAATGTATTTATGCATTTGTAATATATTTGTTTTGTTATGATGATTACTGTTGCAATTATGATTATTGTTTTTCTTTTTCATTATTAACAAAAGGGAAAGAAAAGAACAAAATTCCTCAAAATCTTTGTAAGTGAAAAGAAATCATGATTTAGGCTATATCTTTTTTTTTAGTTTTTATTATTCTTATGCACATTATACATATAGACATACATTTATATATATATATATATATATATATATATATATATATATGTATAATATATATAAATGTAATAAGCATATATGTTTATATATATATGCACGAATTTATATATATGCATATATGAATATATATATATAATATATATATGTATGTGCAATGAGTGTGTTGTATGTGAATATATTTGTATGTATATGTATATATATATATATATTTATATATATATATACATACATACATAGATATAGATAGTTATGTGAAGAAAATGTGTATTTAATGGAATGTTTTCTGTACTTGTATTTGCATTTATGTATGTATGCAGTTAACTAGAATGATATTATCAGCATATTGTTTGCTGTTTAATGCTCAATAAGAAATAATAATGATAATAATGATAGTAACAGTAATGATAGCAACAATGGAAATTGAACTTTCCAAAGCCCAATTTCTGCTGTTTAAAAAAAAAAAAACCTTTTCAATCACGCACAGGGAAATACATTGAATGCGTGCCACCAAATGCAAGTTTTCTCTTTTTTTGGTTGTAAGTTTATCTCATTCCATCCAGAGTAAATCCTGAAGTATCTTCAACCTTGAGCAAATGATGATGATGGTGGCAGTGGTGATGGTGGTTGTGGTGGTAGTAGTAAGGTAGCAGATGCATAGCAATATTGCAGTGAATTATGCACTGTATTTAATACATTTACTTTAGAATTCTTTTAATTGTTAATAACTTTTGCATACTTGATCAGTCACAAATAAAAGAAATATTTTTCATACAAATTAAAATCAAAACATACATCGATGTATTTTGTAGTCAAAATAAATACAGAATCGAATAGCAGCATTTAGATTCATGCTCATAGATTTAATATTACATGTATGATGTTGTTTTCTTAAGATTTAACAGCTGTCCCCTTCTTCATTACTTTTGCACCTTATAGAATGTATCTCACCTTATTTCATTCAGATGGCTTTGAGCAATTTCATGCATAAAAATAATCAACATTTTCTATTTGAAAGGGGAAGGTTCTAGACGTTAGAACATTAATTCTGAACTTTGGTAAACTAGTTGTACTGTTAATGTTGCATGAGAACATTGCATCACCATGAATAAATCATTCTTGCTGTCTTCTCTACTTCATTTCAGTATTCCTCAGAGACATTCAATCTTCCAGCAACCTGCTCTTCAATATATATATATATATATATATATATATATATATATATATATATATATATATATAATATATATATATATAATATATATATATATGTATATATATATATACACACACACATGCACGCACACATACACATACATATATAATGGTTTTTTGTACAGGTTCCATCTATTGGCTTAACTCACATGGCATTGATTGGCCTGGGTCTATAATGAAGACACCTAATGTGTTGTGTAGTGGAACTGAACCTGAGACCAATCTTTCTAAATACATAACCATACCTCTGCCCAATAATGATATGTATTATGTATTTATATAAATACATATTATATTGTATTATAGTGTATATGCATGTACTTATGCATGTATATACATGCATATGTATGTAATATTTGTATGCGTATAGATGAATGTAATATATGTGTGCATGTATATGTATATAGTATGTGTACATGTATATATATATATGTGTGTGTGTGTGTATATATATATTCACACACACACACATTAATTTCATAGACACAGTTCTGTCAGAATTATAAATGAACTGAAATAGGCACTGGCTTGAAGAATGAAGAGTCTTGTTAGTGGTATATGACAATGAAGATGCAACGAATATAGTTATTCCTGATAAATATATTTACACAAAAATGAAAATAAGTGTGTCTAGGAATAGTACTGTATGGGGGAGCAAGTGTGAACCATGAAGTATATTATATAACTATTTAAGTATATTAAGTTCTAGAAGTTGCTATATATCTACTAACAGTAGATGTTTGTGTGTTTTCCTAAATTTGAATTGAATTTCTAATTTGTGAATAACATTTGTAATTAAACTTCTCAAAGAATGCCAGTCATTACACAAATTCTAGTCAATGCCTGAGCTGCCAAAGGAGCATAACTCAAGCCGAAAATGAAACTGGCCTTTTCTTTGAAAGTTAAGTATAATAATGGGACAATATCATGATTGGCTGAGTACATTCATCTTACTCACAATGAGAATACAATAATGAATCACTGTACAAAGCTTTTCATTTTTAGTTCATTTTTTTTTTCTTTTCTATTAGAAACTAAATAAATTTGCTTTTATAGTATAACAGGAATGATTTTTTTTTATAGAATAACATTAACACTGTTCTCTTGAAATATAACATATTGCTATTCTTTCAAAGTATAACATTGCTGCTATTGGTTTATAGTATAGATGATGATAATTGCTATAGTTTTATAGTATTATATATGCTTGCTAGTTTTGCATCTTGATTAAAAACTTTCTCAAAGTTATAGAAAAAAACAGGATGGAATTTTGATATATAAATATATCACTTAATATAAATATGAATATCTTGGAGCATATAAAACTTGGCCAAGTTGTTTGATAAGCTTAGTTTAAATATACTGAAAATATCAGAGTATACTCTATTTATTGATATAGGACTTCTTGAAAACTAAATCTTTATTTCATTTTTTAAAAAATATTGTTCCTTCTTAATGATTAGTTATATTAGTATTAGTGTTGGTTTCCTGATATCCTGATTTAAGATATAATTCAATGTTCTCTTTGCGATAAAGTACTAATAATATATTGGTTGTCTATTAAGGCCAACAGCAACACCCTTATAACCTTCAGATAGAACTCATGAAGTGGTGATAATGTTGGATATGGACCAAAACAAATGTAAGTGATGGTCACCTCAACCTTTGAGTTGAAGAGAACAAAGTTTCTACTTACACGTTGACTTCGTTTTCTAGATTATAAAATTTTGTTTTGATACTTAAGTGTTGCAAATAATTTGTAAATCAAAGGGAGAAAAGCAGCTATATCATTTTATTTTCTATAAAACTGTTGGTGGGAGTATGGAAGAAAAAAGTTTGTTCTTTAAACCTTTTTAAAGAATAATTTTAAACACTTGTTCCATTCACTTTTTTCTTCTAAGATATATGTTGTTTCTGAAACATTAATTCATTCCATCTATTTCAAACTGCTGTAAAATGACGACTGAATCAAATAAGTGATGAAGTTATAACAAATGAAAGATTAAAAGTATGTTCTAGTAGTAAAAAGGTCGATAAATAATGACTATTTCTTTACCAACCTGCTACCTCACACACATGCAAACAAAAATAAAATAAAATACCCCTAAATACTACAACCCTATTTCTCTGTTTATAAGGGCTATAAAAAAAATCCAAAAAATCTTACAAAGTGAGGAATTCCAGGATTCAAATTATTGTGGTTGTTGATTGAACACTTTACCGGTGAGCCAAACTCCTGGAGTCTTGTTAAAGGAGAAAATATAATTTACTTCATACTATTTCTTAATCCTTCAACTGAAACACTTGAATTTGTTCTGCTAAAAACAATCATATGCTTAAAAGCGTGGCATTATCATTTATATTGTCATCATTATTATTTCATTCTCAATTGCTGTCTGTGGTCTGCAGTAAAAAAAAAAAAAACTAAAAAAAAAAATTGATCTCTTTGTATTCTCAACATTTATATCATGAGCCTTCAAAATGAAGAAAGAAAAAACAAAAAGCTTTTGGGTGTAGAAAAAAGTGGGAGAAAGCATTGGTCAAAGAAATTGTCATTAGAATCACAATGTCCTTGCAGTATGATTATTTGATCTATCAAAAATAATGACCAAGAATATTCTAAACAGGTATATATAAATATATGTAACAAATTTGTTATTACACATACATACACACAAGCTAGTAGTGAAAGTAGTGCTAAAACTTTTGGAAAGGATCGCAAACAAGTTTACATACAATCAGTATGGCTTCAAGGATGAAGTCACAAATTCTAGTATAAAATTGTCAGTTAAAATATATTCCATGTGTTTGATGTTTCTTGGTTAGATCTGAGGTGTTTATAATTTTATAACAAATGCATAAAAAAAAGAAATGTAAAATTCTATTAACATTTTGAAATTTAAGATCTGTACTAATAAATTATCAACTTCCATTATATCAGAATGGAAGATTAACGAGAGAGAATTTCTTCTCTTAACCAAAGATGTACAATTGCTAATTTCACTACTATTACTACTACTATTATAACTACTACTGCTACCATCACAGTAATACTTCCACTGCAAACCACATGAACCATTCCTTTTAAATTGTGTTTTTTTTTTTCATCTGGTTATGTGGCTGAATGGATTTGAGTGTATGTGTATATATATGTGTACATAGATATATATGTATGTATTTTTTTTTTTTTTTTGTGGAATTTTGTTAGTAAGATGGTGGTGTCTGGTCAGCTGCTAAAAATTTATTAAAAAAAAAAGAAAAAATAAGGACACCATTGTGGTTTAACTGTCAACTTTTATCTGACTTCAGCCGCCTTTGTCACGCTTCTCTGATATGTTTGTGTGATATTTTGGCTGAATATTAAAAAAAAATAAATAAAATTGAAAAAAAAAAAGAAACAACAGACAAATAATCTGTAATAAATGTTGATTGAAAGAAAAGTAAACCAGTATTTTTTGTGTCAATCATTTCATTTCCTACTCTCTTTCTCATGCTTTAATATAATTTATTGTTTGTAGTATTTGACAGCTTGTAAACTAATCAGTTATGTCATGATAATATAACTAGAATTAACTGTATGACTTTTCCTAGTCAAGTATACGTAAATATGTGACTAACCCCACCGAGAGACACAAACATTTTCTTTTATTGGTTTTGGCCATTGAACTGTTACCTTGCTGGAGCATAACTCTTTAGGGCATAGTTGATTATATTAACATCTTTCCCCACTACTTGACAAGTGTATTATTCTATCAACAAAAGAAAAGTTGTCATCAATGATTTTTCAGAATGCAAATGGCTAAGGCATTTTATCCAAGACTGTAAGAATTCAGGTAATGACTGACATTTGAACTCCAAACATTATATACATAACACACACATTCTTTTATTTGTTTCAGTAATTTGACTGCAGCCATGTTGGAGCACCACCTTTAGTGCAACAAATCAACCTCATGACTTATTCTTTGTAAGCCTAGTACTTATTCTATTGGCCTCGTTTGCTGAATCGCTAAGTTACAGGGATGTAAACACACCAACATCAGTTGTCAAGTGATGGTGGTGGGGGGACAAACATGGACACACAAACATATATACATATATCTAAATCCATTCACAAGGCTTTAGTTGGCCCAGGGCTATAGTAGAAGACACTTGCCCAATGAGCCATGCAGTGGGACTGAACCCAGAACCATGTGGTTGGTAAGCAAGCTACTTACCACACAGTCACTACTATACTTCAAGGTTAAAGAAAATGGTGATCTTTATAATGTGTATTTATCTAAGTAAGATTTTCTTAACATAGAACCTTATGTAAAGGGTCCTTGAGCAAGAGACTTTATTTCACATTTCTCCAGTCCACTCAGCTGCCAAATAATGAGTAGTACCTGTATTTCAAAAGGCCCCTATGTCTATATCGGAGAATCAGCCGATATTTTCAAAAATCAATATCATAACCACATTGGCAGCTTTCGAAAAATCCCTAAATGACATGCAACATCACTGGCTGATTTTATCAGGAGGCTCAAGGAAGAGAAGGCAAAATATGACCTGACCTGGTCCATATCTAGACGTGAGTTCCTATAACACATTATCCTGGAAATGCTAGCTATGTTCTGAAGAGTCACTCTCAATATTGTTAACAGAGGAGTGCATTATAAACAGATTTACGGAACAATTACCCAGGTGCCTGCAAACATTCACATTCTACAATCTAAACCATACCTAACTAATGCAAACCTGTCACCCACAACTCAAATTAATCCCCCTGAGTTAAAACCTCATATACTAAAAAAGAACAGTATCTGAATAACATGTATTTAGACATGTAACTTTAGAATCCAGATATGTATATATATAGATATATGTATATCATCATCATCGTTTAACGTCCGTTTTCCATGCTAGCATGGGTTGGACAGTTCAACTGGGGTCTGGGAAGCCAAAAAGGCTGTGCCAGGCCCAGTCTGATCTGGCAGTGTTTTTACAGCTGGATGCCCTTCCTAACGCCAACCACTCCGAGAGTGTAGTGGGTGCTTTTTATGTGCCACCTGCACAGGTGCCAGACGAGGCTGGCAAATGGCCATGATCGGATGGTGCTTTTTACGTGCCAGACGAGGCTGGCAATGGCCACAATCGGATGGTGCTTTTTACGTGCCACTGGCACGGAAGCCAGTTAGGGCGGCGCTGGCAACAGCCATGTTCAGATGGTTCTCTTACATGCCACCGGCACTGGTATCACAGCTACAATTTCCATTAATGTTGAACGATTTTGATTTTGATTTTCACTTGCCTCAACAGGTCTTCATAAGTAGGGTTTGTGTCACAAGAAGTAAAAGTATGCATAAGTTGGCTGGCTACATCCCAGGTAGAGGCCACGGGTTATGGTGTCACTTGTCCTGCTGGGTCTTCCCACGCACAGCATACTTCCAAAGGTCTCGGTCTCTGGTCATTTCCTCGGTGAGACCTAAAGTTCGAAGGTCGTTCTTCACCACCTCGTCCCAGGTTTTCCTGGGTCTACCTCTTCCACAGGTTCCCTCAACCGCTAGGGTGTGACACTTTTTCACACAACTACCTTCATCCATTCTTGCTACATGACCAAACCAGCGCAAACGTCTCTCTTGCACACCACAACTGATGCATCTTAGGTCCAACTTTTCTCTCAAGGTACTTACACTCTGTTGAGTATGAACACTGACATTACACATCCATCGGAGCATACTGGCTTCATTTCTTGCGAGCTTACGCATATCCTCAGCAGTCACGGCCCAAGTTTCACTGCCATGTAGCATGGCTGTTCGTACACATGCGTCATAAAGTTTGCCTTTTATTCTGAGCGAGAGGCCTTTTGTCACCAGCAGAGGTAAGAGCTCTCTGAAATTTGCCCAGGCTATTCTTCCTGATGGGCCATGTGAATATATATATATATATATATATATATATATATATATATATATATATATACATACATGTGTGTTGTGTATAATGTGTGTGTGTCTGTCTGTCTTTGTGTATATGGGTCTATGTACATATCTATATGCATCTGTGTGTGTATGTGCATATATGTGTATATGCACATGTGTACCTACATATATGATTTTGTTATGTTCATATATGTATGTGCATATATGTATATGTATGTATATATACATGTGTGTGTATATGTGTATCTGTATATATATATATATATACATAATTAATTAATAAGGGTGAGAGAATTAGATACTAATTTAATAGTATATTTATTCAACACCAAGTGGCCTAGTGCTACGAGAAACCTGGATTATTATAATATTTTATAACATATTACAATACTTTTACAAAACAAATATAAGAGAGTGGTCAATATATTGCTCACTCTAGCACCAGTTAATCCAAAAGGTTTCAACCACGAAGATACATGTTTCCCATGAAAGCCAGTACGACATACATACATACATGCACATATATAGACACAAACTCATATGTAGGTACACATGTGCATATAGACACGTATACACATACACATAAAAAGATGCATATAGATATGTACATAGACCCAGATACACACACACAAAGACAGACACACACATTCACATTATATATATATATATATATATATAATGTATGTGTGTGTGTATATGCACGAACATGAAACTACTTGTCTAAGTATTAAACTTAGATAAACTTAGATATGTTTCGACCAAAGATTGGTCCAGGCCATGTCTAACTTAATAGCACCACCTGATAAAAAATTTCCTATACCTTCCTTTCTCCTACTTTCTTTTCCCTCTAAGCAGTTATGACAGCGAAAGCTGATTAGGCAATTTTATCTTAATCGGAACACATGATTTCCATGTTCATATTTAATTTTTTTGCTTTTCTATAATATTATTTGCTTTTATTCATTCCTGAACTTGATGGGCATATAACAACAAGCCAGTTGACACTAAAAATCTTTAGTGAGACTTCTTTATCAATGTACTTGAAGAGACCCAAACTGATGGGTCGAAACATATGTTGCCTAATAAAAGTGTAATACGAAATCCAACTACTATTAATTATGATATATATATATATATATATATATATATATACATAGAGAGAGAGATGCTGCAACTCATGGAGGAGATGATGAAGGACCTTGCTGATTGTAGTGCTGCAGAAGACTCATCCATACAAAGCAATGTATACTCTAACTCAGGAGTTACCAAACTATTTTCATAGTGGGCCAGATATAGCTAAAAGAATGCCAAGTGTGGGCCGGATAAATATTTTGTTCAGTTCAGTACAATATAGAATACACTGAATGTACACAAAAAATAAAGACAAGTTATCCTATTTATTTATCAATACATACAATACACAAAATAATAAAAACAATAAATGTATTTTAATAATACCAAAATATTACCAAGTTAGAATTTTTAGTAAAAGTGCACACATAGCTGAATTGCATATAAAGTAAGCAGCACAAAAGTTAATGAAATTTGTGAAAATGGCATTTTGCTTCCAAAATATCATCAACATTTGCTTTATGATTGCTGCAGCCAACCATAAGAATTGCTTTCAAATGTTCATCAGTGAGCCTTGTTCCATGTATTGACTTCACACACTTCAGTTTTGAAAAAAGTTTGCTCACAAACATAGGTTGTTCCAAAAACTGATGCCATACCTGAGGTAAGTTTTTTCAATTTTGAAAACTCATCAACAGGTAAGCAGCGATAAAATTCAATGAGTTTTCCTTCTCTGTGCTTCTCTTTCAACAAGGCATTAGCTTACAAGTCAATAAGTTCCAGTTGTAGTTCAGTTGGCATGTTATCAAGATTACAGCTAAAGGGATTCTCAAACAAAAGAATTTCATTCTTAATTATGTCAAGATCTGAAAATCTTTGAGAAAATAGCTTAAGTCTTGAATAATTTTTCCTGAAACTTGCAGTTAACATGCTCCACATTTTCTGTGCAAAACTCTTGAAAACACTAAAAATGAGAGAAGTTTCCTCCTTCAAGTTGTGCTTCAAACAATGATAGCTTTCTCCGAAATGCTGTAATAATTCTGTAGAGATCACAGACAAGGTTATTCTTTCCTTGCAGTTTTAAATTCAATTCATTCATATGGGAACTAGAAATGACAACTTTGATAACCATGAAGGATCTGACAGCTGTGGATCAGCTCTATTCTTTTCAGTGAGAAAAAGATCTGTTTCTCTTCGGAGCTTATAAAAATGAAACAGGACTTTACTGCAACTGAGCCATCTCCTTTCTGTGTAGTAAGACAAATCACAGAAATTAGAATCCATTTCTTTAAGGAAGGCCTGGAACTGTCGTTGATTAAGCCCATGATTCCAAATAAAGTTCACCACAGTTGTAACCGGTTTTAGTACGCAAAAAATAACTGTTTTCTACAGAGTGCTTGCTGATGTATAATGCAGTGTATAAACAGAGCTTTTTGAAGTTGAAGCTCCTCCAACTTGGTCTGGATCCGCCCTACCAAACCTTTCCTCACACCTGCCATGTTTTTCTGCCATCGACTGTAACACACCGAAGCTGATTCCACTGAAGGTTATAATTTTGCAAAGTTTTCTGGACCTCTATGAAAATATCTTCTCCAGTTTTTGTTCCATGTATACTGCAAACGGATGCCATTTCTTCTATAGTCTCAATGTTTTAATTAACATCACAAATGAACACAAGAAGTTGTGACGTACTATAGTGATCAGTAGACTCATCCATTGCAAGAGAATACCACAAAAATTTCTTAGCTTTCTCATGTATCTGTAAAAGTATATTCTCTCCAAGTTCTTCTATTCTCCGCACAACTGAACTTGCTGAAAGGCTGACACGGCCAAATATGTTAGCTTTTACAGGACACAAGTCATTTGCTGCTTCCATTATGCACTCTTTTATAAAATTTCCGTCAGTAAATGGCTTTTCTTGCTCTGTCAACTTATTTGCTATTTTGTAACTTACATGAATGATAGATTCATTTTCAACAAACATTTTCTTAAAGAGATTCCTCTGAGATTCCAAACTACATTTCATAGATTCAAATATATTGGACCACAACTTTCAACAATATTTAGAATGTGTTGAGAGATGTTTGGTTTCGAAGTGAAGACGAATAATGTTTGTTTCTTCGTTTGTTTGGTTGTTTGTTGGTTTGTTTGTCGGTTTGATGGTTTGCTTGTTTGTTTAGTTTCTTTGTTTGTTGGTTTGTTAGGTTGGTTTGTTTGTAGGTTTGTTGGTTTGATTGTTGGTTTGTTGGTTGGTTTGTTGGTTGGCTAGTTTGTTTGTTTGTTGGTTTGTCTGTTGGTTTGTTTGTTGGTTTGTTTGTTTGTTGGTTTGTTTGTTTATTGGTTTGTTGTTTGTTAGTTAATTTGTTTGTTGGGTTGTTTGTTTGTTTCTTTGTTGGTTGGTTTGTTTCTTTGTAGGTTTGTTTGTTAGTTTGTTTGTTAGTTTGCTAGTTAATTTGTTTGTTAGTAAATTTGTTTCATGGCTTGTTTGTTTGTTGGTTTGTTTGTCGGTTTGTTTGTTGGTTTGTTTGTTGGTTGGTTTGTTGGTTTGTTTGTTGGTTTATTTGTGGGTTTGTTTGTTTATGGGTTTGTCTGTTGGTTTGTTTGTTTGTTGGTTTATTGGTTTGTTTGTTGGTTTGTTAGTTAATTTGTTTGTTGGTTTGTTTGTTTATTGGGTTGTTTGTTTGTTTGTTGGTTTGATGGTTTGCTTGTTTGTTTGTTTGTTGGTTTGTTAGGTTGGTTTGTTTGTAGGTTTGTTGGTTTGATTGTTGGTTTGTTGGTTGGTTTGTTGGTTTATTTGTTGGTTTGTTTGTTTGTTAGTTAATTTGTTTGATGGTGTGTTTGTTGGTTTGTTGGTTGGTTTGTTTGTTAGTTAATTTGTAAAATGGTTTGTTTGTTTGTTGGTTTGTTGGTCGGTTTGTTTGTTGGTTTCTTTGTTGGTTTGTTAGTTAATTTGTTTGTTGGTTTGTTTGTTTGTTGGCTTGTTTGTTTGTTTGTTTGTTTGTTTGTTGGTTTATCTGTTGGTTTGTTTGTTGGTTTGTTTGTCGGTTTGTTTGTAGGTTTGTTTGTTGGTTGGTTTGTTTTGTTTTGTTTGTTGGTTGGTTTGTTTGTTTGGTTTGTTGGTTGACTGTTGGTTTGTTGTTTTTGTTGGTTTTTGTGGGTTGTTTGTTTGTTGGTTAATTTGTAAAATGGTTTGTTGTTTGTGTTTGTTTTGGTCGGTTTGTTTGTTGTTTTGTTAGTTAATTTGTTTGTTGGTTTGTTTGTTTGTTGGCTTGTTTGTTTGTTTGTTTGTTTGTTGGTTTATCTGTTGGTTTGTTTGTTGGTTTGTTTGTCGGTTTGTTTGTAGGTTTGTTTGTTGGTTGGTTTGTTTGTTTGTTTGTTGGTTTGTCTGTTGGTTTGTTTGTTTGTTTGTTGGTTTATTTGTGGGTTCGTTTGTTTGTTGGTTGGTTTGTTGGTTTGTTTGTTAGTTAATTTGTAAAATGGTTTGTTTGTTTGTTGGTTTGTTGGTCGGTTTGTTTGTTGGTTTGTTTGTTGGTTTGTTAGTTAATTTGTTTGTTGGTTTGTTTGTTTGTTGGCTTGTTTGTTTGTTTGTTTGATTGTTTGCTTGTTTGTTGGTTTATCTGTTGGTTTGTTTGTTGGTTTGTTTGTCGGTTTGTTTGTAGGTTTGTTTGTTGGTTGGTTTGTTGTTTTGTTTGTTGGTTGGTTTGTTTGTTTGTTTGTTGGTTTGTCTGTTGGTTTGTTTGTTGGTTTATTTGTGGGTTTGTTTGTTTGTTGGTTGGTTTGTTTGTTTGTTGGTTTATCTGTTGGTTTGTTTGTTGGTTTGTTTGTTTGTTGGTTTATTTGTGGGTTCGTTTGTTTGTTGGTTTGTTTGTTAGTTAATTTGTAAAATGGTTTGTTTGTTTGTAGGTTTGTTGGTCGGTTTGTTTGTTGGTTTGTTTGTTGGTTTGTTAGTTAATTTGTTTGTTGGTTTGTTTGTTTGTTGGCTTGTTTGTTTGTTTGTTTGTTTGTTTGTTTGTTTGTTGGTTTATCTGTTGGTTTGTTTGTTGGTTTGTTTGTCGGTTTGTTTGTAGGTTTGTTTGTTGGTTGGTTTGTTGTTTTGTTTGTTGGTTGGTTTGTTTGTTTGTTTGTTGGTTTGTCTGTTGGTTTGTTTGTTTGTTGGTTTATTTGTGGGTTTGTTTGTTTGTTGGTTGGTTTGTTTGTTTGTTGGTTTATCTGTTGGTTTGTTTGTTTGTTGGTTGGTTTGTTTGTTTGTTGGTTGTTTTGTTTTGTTTGTGGTGGTTTATTTGTTGGTTTGTTTGTTGGTTGTTAGTTAATTGTTTGTTGGTTTGTTTGTTTGTTGGCTTGTTGTTTGTTTTGTTTGTTTGTTGGTTATCTGTTGGTTTTTTGTTGGTTTATTTGTGTTTTGTTTGTAGGTTATTGTTGGTTGGTTTGTGTTGGTTTGTTTGTTGGTGGTTTGTTTGTTGTTGGTTTATTTGTGGGTTCGTTTTGTTTGTTTGTTGGTTTGGTTTGTTGTTTATTGGTCTTAATTTGTAAAATGGTTTGTTTGTTTGTTGGTTTGTTTGTTGGTTTGTTAGTTAATTTGTTTGTTGGTTTGTTTGTTTGTTGGTGTTTGTTTGTTTGTTGTTTTGTTGTTTGTTGGTTTATCTGGTGGTTTGTTGTTTTGGTGTTTGTTTGTCGGTTTGTTTGTAGGTTTGTTTGTTGGTTGGTTTGTTGTTTTTGTTTGTGTTGGTTTGTTGTGTGTTGTGGTTGGTTGTTGGTTGTTTGTTGGTTTATTTGTGGGTTTGTTTGTTTGTTTTGGTTGGTGTTGGTTTGTTGATTTATCTGTTGGTTTGTTTGTTGGTTGTTGTGGTTGTTTGTTGGTTTGTTTGTTGGTTTGTTAGTTAATTTGTTGTTGGTTTGTTGTTTGTTGGTTTGGGTTGTTTGTTTGTTGGTTTGTTTGTTTGTTGGTTGGTTTATTTGTTGGTTTGTTTGTTTGTTGGTTTGTTTGTCGGTTTGTTTGTTGGTTTGTTTGTTGGTTGGTTTGTTGTTTTGTTTGTTGGTTGGTTTGTTGGTTTGTTTGTTGGTTTGTCTGTTGGTTTGTTTGTTTGTTTGTTGGTTGGTTTGTTTGTTTGTAGGTTTGTTTGTTGGTTTGTTTGTTAGTTTGTTAGTTGATTTGTGTGATGGTTTGTTTGTTGGTTGGTTTCTTTGTTTGTTGGATGTTGGTCGGTTTGTTCATTGGTTTGTTTGTTGGTTGGTTTGTTTGTTGGTTTATTTGTGGGTTTGTTTGTTTGTTGGTTGGTTTGTTTGTTTGTTGGTTTATCTGTTGGTTTGTTTGTTGGTTTGTTTGTTTGTTGGTTTGTTGTTTGTTGGTTTGTTTGTTGGTTGGTTTGTTGGTTTGTTTGTTGGTTTGTTAGTTAATTTGTTTGTTGGTTTGTTTGTTAGTTGGTTTGTTTGTTTGCTTGTTGCTTTGTTTGTTTGTTTGTTTGTTGGTTCGTTTGTTTGTTGGTTGGTTTATTTGTTTGTTTGTTTGTTTGTTAGTTAATTTGTTTGATGGTTTCTTTGTTTGTTGGTTTGTTTGTTTGTTTGTTGGTTTGTTGGTTGGTTTGTTTGTTGGTTTGCTTGTTGGTGTGTTGGTTTGTTTGTTTGTTGATTTGTTGGTTGGTTTGTTTGTTTGTTTGTTGGTTTGTTTGTTGGTTCGTTTGTTTATTAGTTTGTTTGTTTATTGGCTTGTTTTTTGGTATGTTGGTTTGTTTTTTTGGTTTGTTTGTTGATTTGTGGGTTGGTTTGTTTGTTGGTGTGTTGGTTGGTTTGTTGGTTGGTTTGTTTGTTGGTTTGTTTGTTTGTTTGTTTGTTGGTTTATTTGTTGGTTTGTTTGTTTGTTGGTTTGTTTGTTGGTTTGTTTGTTTGTTGGTTTGTTGGTTTGTTGGTTTATTTGTGGGTTTGTTTGTTGGTTTGTTAGTTAATTTGTTTGTTGGTTTGTTTGTTTGTTAGTTAATTTGTTTGTTGGTTTGTTTGTAGGTTTGTTGGTTTGTTTGTTTGTTTGTTTGTTGGTTTATTTGTTGGTTTGTTTGTTTGTTGGTTTGTTTGTTGGTTTGTTTGTTGTTTGGTTTATTTGTTTGTAGGTTTGTTGGTTTGTCGGTTTGTTTGTTTGTAGGTCTGTTGGTTTATTTGTTGGTTTGTTGGTTTGGTTGTTGGTTTGTTTGTTAGTTTGTCTGTTGGTTGGTTTGTTGGTTAGTTGTTTGGTTTACTTGTTGGTTGATTTGCTTGTTTGTTTGTTTGTTTGTTTGTTGGTTTGTTGATTTGTTGGTTGTTTGTTTGTTTGTTTGTTGGTTCGTTTGTTTATTAGTTTGTTTGTTTATTGGCTTGTTTTTTGGTTTGTTGGTTTGTTATTTGGTTTGTTTGTTGATTTGTGGGTTGGTTTGTTTGTTGGTGTGTTGGTTGGTTTGGTGGTTGGTTTGTTTGTTGGTTGGTTTGTTTGTTTGTTTGTTGGTTTCTTTGTTGGTTTCTTTGTTGGTTTGTTTGTTTCTTGATTTGTTGGTTTGTTTGTTTGTTTGTTGGTTTGTTTGTTTATTGGTTTGTTTGTTGGTGTGTTGGTTGGTTTGTTGGTTTGTTTGTTGGTTTGTTTGTCGGTTTGTTTGTAGGTTTGTTTGTTGGTTGGTTTGTTGTTTTGTTTGTTGGTTGGTTTGTTTGTTTGTTTGTTGGTTTGTTTGTTGTTTGTTGGTTTATTTGTGGGTTCGTTTGTTTGTTGGTTGGTTTGTTGGTTTGTTTGTTAGTTAATTTGTAAAATGGTTTGTTTGTTTGTTGGCTTGTTGGTCGGTTTGTTTGTTGTTTTGTTAGTTAATTTGTTTGTTGGTTTGTTTGTTGGTTGGCTTGTTTGTTTGTTTGTTGGTTTATCTGTTGGTTTGTTTGTTTGTTTGTTGGTTTATTTGTGGGTTTGTTTGTTTGTTGGTTGGTTTGTTGGTTTATTGGTAAGTTAATTTGTAAAATGGTTTGTTTGTTTGTTGGTTGGTTGGTCGGTTTGTTTGTTGGTTTGTTTGTTGGTTTGTTAGTAATTTTTGTTGGGTTTGTTGGTTGTTGGTTGTTTGTTGGTTGTTGTTTGTTTGATGGTTTATCTGTTGGTTTGTTGGTTTTGTTTGTCGGTTTGTTTGTAGGTTGTTTGTTGGTGGTTGTTGTTTTGTTTGTTGGTTGGTTTGGTTGTTGTTTGTTGGTTTGTCTGTTGGTTGGTTGTTGTTTGTTGGTTTATTTGTGGGTTGTTTTGTTTGTTGTGGTTGGTTTTTGTGATTATCTGTTGGTTTGTTTTTTTGGTTTGTTTGTTTGTTGTTTGTTTGTTGGTTTGTTTGTTGGTTGTTTGTTTAGTTAATTTGTTGTTGGTGTTTGTTTGTGGTTGTTGTTGTTTGTTGGTTTGTTTGTTTGTTGGTTGGTTTATTTGTTGGTTTGTTCGTTTGTTTGTTAGTTCATTTTTTCGATGGTTTCTTTGTTTGTCGGTTGGTTTGTTTGATTTTTGGTTTGTTTGTCGGTTTGTTTGTTGGTTTGTTTGTTGGTTGGTTTGTTGTTTTGTTTGTTGGTTGGTTTGTTGGTTTGTGTGTTGGTTTGTCTGTTGGTTTGTTTGTTTGTTTGTTGGTTGGTTTGTTTGTTTGTAGGTTTGTTTGTTGGTTTGTTTGTTAGTTTGTTAGTTGATTTGTCTGATGGTTTGTTTGTTTGTTGGTTGGTTTGTTTGTTTGTTGGATGTTGGTCGGTTTGTTCATTGGTTTGTTTGTTGGTTGGTTTGTTTGTTGGTTTATTTGTGGGTTTGTTTGTTGGTTGGTTTGTTTGTTTGTTGGTTTATCTGTTGGTTTGTTTGTTGGTTTGTTTGTTTGTTGGTTTGTTTGTTGGTTTGTTGGTTTGTTTGTTGGTTGGTTTGTTGGTTGTTTGTTTGTTTGTTTGTTGGTTTGTTTGTTTGTTGGTTTGATTGTTGGTGTGTTTGTTGGTTTGTTAGTTAATTTGTTTGTTGGTTTGTTTGTTAGTTGGTTTGTTTGTTTGCTTGTTGCTTCGTTTGTTTGTTTGTTTGTTTGTTGGTTCGTTTGTTTGTTGGTTGGTTTATCTGTTTGTTTGTTTGTTTGTTAGTTAATTTGTTTGATGGTTTCTTTGTTTGTCGGTTTGTTTGTTTGTTTGTTGGTTTGTTGGTTGGTTTGTCTGTTGGTTTGCTTGTTGGTGTGTTGGTTTGGTTGTTTGTTGATTTGTTGGTTGGGTTTGTTGTTGTTTGTTGGTTTGTTTGTTGGTTCGTTTGTTTATTAGTTTGTTTGTTTATTGGCTTGTTTTTTGGTGTGTTGGTTTGTTTTTTTGGTTTGTTTGTTTGTTTGTTTGTTTGTTTGTTTGTTGGTTTATCTGTTGGTTTGTTTGTTGGTTTGTTTGTCGGTTTGTTTGTAGGTTTGTTTGTTGGTTGGTTTGATGTTTTGTTTGTTGGTTGGTTTGTTTGTTTGTTTGTTGGTTTGTCTGTTGGTTTGTTTGTTTGTTGGTTTATTTGTGGGTTTGTTTGTTTGTTGGTTGGTTTGTTTGTTCGTTGGTTTATGTGTTGGTTTGTTTGTTTGTTGGTTTGTTTGTTGCTTTGATTGTTGGTTTGTTAGTTAATTTGTTTGTTGGTTTGTTTGTTTGTGTGTGTTGTTTGTTTTGTTTGTTGGTTTGAGGGTTTGTTTGTTTTTGTTTGTTGGTTTTTGTTTGTTGGTGGTTTATTTGTCGGGTTGTGTTGTTTGTTAGTTAAGGGTTTTGGTTTGTTGGTTTGTTTGTTGTTGTTTGTTTGTTTGTTGGTTTATTGTTGGTTTGTTTGTTGTTTATTTGTCGGTTTTGTTTTATGTTTGTTTGTTGGTGTGGTTGTTGTTTTGTTTGTTGGTTGGTTGTGTGGTAAGTTAATTTGTAAAATGGTTTGTTTGTTTGTTGGTCGTTGGTTTGTTGTTTTGTTTTGTGGTTTGTTAGTTATTGTTTGTTGGTTTGTTTGTTTGTTGGTTGTGTTTGTTGGTGTGGGTTTGTTTGTTGGTTGGTTTATCTGTGGTGTTGTTGTTTGTTGTCGGTTGTTTGTAGGTTTGTTTGTTGGTTGGTTGATGTTTGTTGGTTTGTGGTTTGGTTTGTTGTTGTTTGTTGGTTTGTTTGTTGGTTGGTTTATTTGTCGGTTTGTTTGTTGGTTTGTAGTTAATTTGTTTGTTGGTTTGTTTGTTGGCTTGTTTGTTTGTTGTTTGTTGTTGGTTATCTGGTTGGTTGTTTGTTGGTTATTTGTCGGTTTGTTTGTAGGTTGTTTGTTGGTTGGGTTTGTTGTTTGTTTGTTTGTGGTTTGTCTGTTGGTTGTTTATTTGTTGGTTGGTTATGTGGGTTCGTTTGTTTGTTGGTTGGTTTTGTTGGTTGTTGTAAGTTAATTTGTAAAATGGTTGTTTGTTTGTTGGTTTGTTGGTTGGTTTGTTTGTTGTGTGTTGTTGGTTTGTTAGTTAATTTGTTTGTTGGTTTGTTTGTTTGTTGGCTTGTTGTTTGTTTGTTGGTTTGTTTGTTGTTGGTTGGTTTGTTTGTTGGTTGTTTGTCGGTTTGGTGTAGGTTTGTTTGTTGGTTGGTTTGTTGTTTTGTTGGTGGTTGGTTTGGTTTGTTTGTTTGTTTGTTGGTTTGTCTGTTGGTTGTTTGTTTTTTGTTGGTTTGGTTTGGTGGGTTGTTTGGTTTGTTTGTTGGTTTGTTTTGTTTGTTGATTAATCTGGTGGTGTTTGTTTGTTGGTTGTTGTTGGTTTGTTTGTTGGTTTGTGTTTGTTAGTTAATTTGTTCGTTGGTTTGTTGTTGTTGGTTGGTTTGTTGTTTGTTGGTTTGTTGTTTGTTGGTTGGTTATTGTTGGTTTGTTGTTTGTTTGTTAGTTAATTGTTTGATGGTTTCTTTGTTGTCGGTTTGTTTGTTTGTTTGTTGGTTGGTTTGTTGTTTTGTTTGTTGGTTTTGTGATTTGTTTGTTGGTTGTCTGTTGGTTTGTTGTTTGTTTGTTGGTTGGTTTGTTTGATTGTAGGTTTGTTTGTTGGTTTGTTTGTTAGTTTGTTAGTTGATTTGTTTGATGGTTTGTTTGTTTGTTCGTTTTAGTTGTTTGTTTGTTGGATGGTGGTCGGTTTGTTTCATTGGTTTGTTTTTGGTTGGTGTTTGTTGTTGGGTTTATTTGTGGGTTGTTGTTGGTTGGTTTGTTTGTTGGTTTATCTTTGGTTTGTTGTTGGTTTGTTTGTTTGTTGGTTGTTTGTGGTTTGTTATTTATTTGTTTGTTGGTTTGTTTGTTGATTGTTTGTTTGTTTGTTGGTTTTTGTTTGTTGGTTTTTGGTTTATTTGTTTCGTTGTTGTGTTTGTTAGTTAATTTGTTTGATGGTTTTCTTGTTTGTCGGTTTGGTTTGTTGTTGTTGTTAATGTGTTGATGGTTTCTTTGTTTGTCGGTTGGTTTGTTTGTTTGTTGGTTTGTTTGTCGGTTTGTTTGTTGGTTTGTTTGTCGGTTTGTTTGTTGGTTTGTTTGTTGGTTAGTTTGTTTGTTTGTCTGTTGGTTTGTTTGTTAGTTAATTTGTCTGATGGTTTGTTTGTTGGTTTGTCGGTCGGTTTGTTCGTTGGTTTGTTTGTTGGTTGGTTTGTTGGTTGGTTTGTTTGTTTGTTTGTTTGTTTGTTGGTTTATCTGTTGGTTTGTTTGTTGGTTTGTTTGTTTGTTGGTTTGTTTGTTGGTTTGTTGGTTAGTTTGTTGGTTTGTTAGTTAATTTGTTTGTTGGTTTGTTTGTTTGTTAGTTGGTTTGTTTGTTTGCTTGTTGGTTTGTTTGTTTGTTTGTTTGTTGGTTCGTTTGTTTGTTGGTTGGTTTATTTGTTTTGTTTGTTTGTTAGTTAATTTGTTTGATGGTTTCTTTGTTTGTCGGTTTGTTTGTTTGTTTGTTGGTTTGTTTTGTTGTGTGTGTTTGTTTGTTGGTGGTGTTGTGTTTGTTTGTTGATTTGTTGGTTGGTTTTTTTGTTGTTGTTGGTTTGTTTTTGTTTGTTGGTTCGTTTGTTTATTAGTTTGTTTTGTTTATGTTGGTTTTTTTTGGTATGTTGGTTTGTTTTTTTGGTTTGTTTGTTGATTGGTGGGTTGGTTGTTTGGTTGGTGTGTTGGTTGGTGTTGGTTGGTGTGTTTGTTGGGTTGTTTGTTGTTTGTGTTGTTGGTTTATTGTTGGTTTGTTTGTTTGTTGGTTTGTTGTGGTTTGTTTGTTGGTTGGTTTGTTGGTTTGTTGGTTTATTTGTGGGTTTGTTTGTTGGTTTGTTTAGTTAATTTGTTGTGGTTTTTGTTTGTTAGTTAATTTGTTTGTTGTTTGTTGTAGGTTTGTTGGTTTGTTTGTTTGTTGTTTGTTGGTTTATTGTTTGGTTTGTTTGTTTGTTGGTTGTTTGTTGGTTTGTTGGTTGTTTTGGTTTATTTCCTTGTAGGTTTGTTGGTTTGTCGGTTTGTTTGTTTGTAGGTCTGTTGGTTATTTGTTGGTTTGTTGGTTGGTTGTTGGTTGTTTGTTAGTTTGTCTGTTGGTTGGTTTGTTGGTTAGTTGTTTGGTTTACGTGTTGGTTGATTTGCTTGTTTGTTTGTTTGTTTGTTTGTTAGTTCGTTTGCTTATTAGTATGTTTGTTATTGGCTTGTTTTTGGTTGTTGGTTTGTTATTTGGTTTGTTTGTTTGTTTTTTTTTTTTTGGATTTGTGGTTGGTTTGTTGTTGGTGTGTTGGTTGGTTGGTGGTGGTTGGTTTTGTGTTGGTGTTTGTTTGTGTTTGTGTTTGTTTGTTGGTTCTTTGTTGTTTCTTTTGTGGTTTGTTTGTTTCTTGATTTGTTGGTTTGTTTGTTTGTTTGTTGGTTTGTTTGTTTATTGGTTTGTTTGTTGGTGTGTTGGTTGGTTTGTTTGTTGGTTTGTTTGTCGGTTTGTTTGTAGGTTTGTTTGTTGGTTGGTTTGTTGTTTTGTTTGTTGGCTGGTTTGTTTGTTTGTTTGTTGGTTTGTCTGTTGGTTTGTTTGTTTGTTTGTTGGTTTATATGTGGGTTCGTTTGTTTGTTGGTTGGTTTGTTGGTTTGTTTGTTAGTTAATTTGTAAAAGGTTTGTTTGTTTGTTGGCTTGTTGGTCGGTTTGTTTGTTGTTTTGTTAGTTATTGTTTGTTGGTTGTTTGTTTTGTTGGCTTGTTTGTTGGTTATCTGTTGGTTTGTTTGTTTGTTGTTGGTTTATTTGTGGGTTGTTTGTTTGTTGGTTGGTTGTTGGTTTATTGGTAAGTTAATTGTAAAATGGTTTTGTTTGTTTGTTGGTTTGTTGGTCGGTTGTTTGTTGGTTTGTTTGTTGGTTTGTTAGGTAATTTGTTGGTGGTTTGTTTGTTTGTTGGCTTGTTTGTTGTTTGTTTGTTTGTTTGATGGGTTATCTGTTTGGTTTGTTTGTTGGGTTGTTTGTCGGTTTGTTTGTAGGTTGTTTGTTGGTTGGTGTTGTTTTGTTTGTTGGTTGGGTTGTTTGTTTGTTGGTTGGTTTGTCTGTTGGTTTGTTTGTTTGTTTGTTGGTTTTTATTGGTGGTTTGTTGTTGTTGGTTGGTTGTTGATTTATTGTTGGTTTTGTGTTGGTTGTTTGTTTGTTGGTTGTTTGTTGGTTTGTTTGTTGGTTTGTTAGTTAATTTGTTTGTTGGTTTGTTTGTTTGTTGGTTGGTTTGTTTGTTTGTTGGTTTGTTTGTTTGTTGGTTGGTTTATTTGTTGGTTTGTTTGTTTCTTTCTTAGTTAATTTGTTTGATGGTTTCTTTGTTTGTCGGTTGGTTTGTTTGTTTGTTGGTTTTTTGTCGGTTTGTTTGTTGGTTTGTTTGTTGGTTGGTTTGTTGTTTTGTTTGTTGGTTGGTTTGTTGGTTTGTTTGTTGGTTTGTCTGTTGGTTTGTTTGTTTGTTTGTTGGTTGGTTTGTTTGTTTGTAGGTTTGTTGGTTGGTTGGTTTGTTTGTTAGTTGTTAGTTGATTTGTCTGATGGTTTTTGTTTGTTTGTTGGTTGGTTGTTTGTTTGTTGGATGTTGGTCGGTTGTGTTCATTGGTGGTTGTTGGTTGGTTTGTTTGTTGGGTTTATTTGTGGGTTTGTTTGTTGGTTGGTTTGTTTGTTGTTGGTTTATTGGTTGGTTTGTTTGTTGGTTTTTTGTTGTTGTGTTGGTTGTTGTGGTTTGTTGGTTTGTTTTGTTGGTTGGTTGTGGTTGGTTTTGTTTGTTGTTGGTTGTTTGTTGTTGGTTGATTGTTGGTGTGTTGTTGGTTTGTTAGTTAATTTGTTTGTTGGTTGTTTGTTAGTTGGTTGTTTGTTGCTTGTTCCTTCATTTGTTTGTTTGTTTGTTTGTTGGTTCGTTTGTTTGTTGGTTGGTTTATCTGTTTGTTTGTTTGTTTGTTAGTTAATTTGTTTGATGGTTTCTTTGTTTGTCGGTTTGTTTGTTTGTTTGTTGGTTTGTTGGTTGGTTTGTCTGTTGGTTTGCTTGTTGGTGTGTTGGTTTGTTTGTTTGTTGATTTGTTGGTTGGTTTGTTTGTTTGTTTGTTGGTTTGTTTGTTGGTTCGTTTGTTTATTAGTTTGTTTGTTTATTGGTTTGTTTTTTGGTATGTTGGTTTGTTTTTTTGGTTTGTTTGTTTGTTTGTTTGTTTGTTTGTTTGTTGGTTTATCTGTTGGTTTGTTTGTTGGTTGTTGTTTGTTGTTTTTGTAGGTTGTTTGTTGGTTGGTTTGATGTTTTGTTGGTTGGTGGTTGTTTTGTTGTTTTTGGTTTGTCTGTTGGTTTGTTCTTTGTTGGTTTATTTGTGGGTGTTTGTTGTTGTTGGTTTGTTTGTTCGTTGGGTTTATGTGTTGGTTTGTTTGTTTGTTGGTTTGTTTGTGCTTTGATTGTTGGTTTGTTAGTTAATTTGTTGTTGGTTTGTGGTTGTTTGTTTGTGGGTTTCTTTGTTTGTTGGTTTGATGGTTTGTTTGTTGGTTTGTTTGTTGGTTGGTTTATGTCGGGTTGTTTGTTTGTTTGTTAGTTAATTGTTTTGTTGGTTGTTTGTTTTTTGTTGGCTTGTTTGTTGTTTGTTTGTTTGTTGTTGGTTTATTGTTGGTTGTTGTTGGTTTTATTTGTGGTTTGTTTCTAGGTTTGTTTGTTGGTTGGTTTGTTGTTTTGTTTGTTGGTTGGTTTGTTTGTAAGTTAATTTGTAAAATGGTTTGTTTGTTTGTTGGTCGGTTTGTTTGTTGTTTTGTTTGTTGGTTTGTTAGTTAATTTGTTTGTTGGTTTGTTTGTTTGTTGGCTTGTTTGTTTGTTTGTTTGTTTGTTTGTTGGTTTATCTGTTGGTTTGTTTGTTGGTTTGTTTGTCGGTTTGTTTGTAGGTTTGTTTGTTGGTTGGTTTGATGTTTTGTTGGTTTGTTGGTTTGTTTGTTTGTTTGTTGGTTTGTTTGTTGGTTGGTTTATTTGTCGGTTTGTTTGTTGGTTTGTTAGTTAATTTGTTTGTTGGTTTGTTTGTTGGCTTGTTTGTTTGTTTGTTTGTTTGTTGGTTTATCTGTTGGTTTGTTTGTTGGTTTATTTGTCGGTTTGTTTGTAGGTTTGTTGTTTTGTTGTTTTGTTTGTTGGTTTGTTTGTTTCTTGTTGGTTTGTCTGTTGGTTTGTTATTGTTTGTTGGTTTATTTGTGGGTTTTCGTTTGTTTGTGGTTGTTTGTTGGTTTTGTTTGTAAGTTAATTGTAAAATGGTTGTTTTTGTTTGTTGGTTGGTTGGTTTGTTGTTGTTTGTTGTTGGTTTGTTAGTTAATTGTTTTTGGTTTGTTTGTTTGTTGCTTGTTTTGTTGTTTGTTTGTTGGTTTGTTTGGTTTGTTTGTTGGTTTGTTTGTCGGTTTGTTTGTAGTAGGTTGTTTGTTAGTTGTTTGTGTTTGTTTGTTGGTTGGTTTGTTGTTGTTGGTTGGTTTGTCTGTTGGTTTGTTTGTTTGTTGTTGTTTTTTGTGGGTTTGTTTGTTTGTTTGTTGGTTTGTTTGTTTGTTGATTAATCTGTTGGTTTGTTTGTTTGTTGGTTTGTTTGTTGGTTTGTTTGTTGGTTTGTTAGTTAATTTGTTTGTTGGTTTGTTTGTTTGTTGGTTGGTTTTTGTTTGTTGGTTTGTTTGTTTGTTGGTTGGTTTATTTGTTGGTTTGTTTGTTTGTTTGTTAGTTAATTTGTTTGATGGTTTCTTTGTTTGTCGGTTTGTTTGTTGGTTTGTTTGTTGGTTGGTTTGTTGTTTTGTTTGTTGGTTGGTTTGTTGGTTTGTTTGTTGTTTGTCTGTTGGTTTGTTTGTTTCTTTGTTGGTTGGTTGTTTGATTGTTAGGTTTGTTTGTTGGTTTGTTGTTAGTTGTTAGTTGATTTGTTTGATGGTTTGTTTGTTGTTCGTTGGTTTGTTTTTGTTGGATGTGGTCGTGTTCATGGTTTGTTTGTTGGTTGGTTTGTTTGTTGGTTTATTTGTGGGTTTGTTTGTTGGTTGGTTTGTTTGTTGGTTTATCTGTTGGTTTGTTTGTTGGTTTGTTTGTTTGTTGGTTTGTTTGTTGGTTTGTTTGTTGGGTTGGTTATTTAATTTGTTTGTTGGTATGTTTGTTGGATTGTTTGTTTGTTTGTTGGTTTGTTTGTTGGTTGGTGTATTTGTTCGTTTGTTTGTTTGTTAGTTAATTTGTTTGATGGTTTCTTTGTTTGTCGGTTGGTTTCTTTGTTTGTTAGTTAATTTGTTTGATGGTTTCTTTGTTTGTCGGTTGGTTGGTTGTTGTTGGTTTGTTTGTGGTTTGTTGTGTGGTTGTTTGTCGGTTTGTTTGTTGGTTTGTTTGTTGGTTAGTTTGTTTGTTTGTCTGTTGGTTTGTTTGTTAGTTAATTTGTCTGATGGTTTGTTTGTTGGTTTGTCGGTCGGTTTGTTCGTTGGTTTGTTTGTTGGTTGGTTTGTTGGTTGGTTTGTTTGTTTGTTTGTTTGTTTGTTGGTTTATCTGTTGGTTTGTTTGTTGGTTTGTTTGTTTGTTGGTTTGTTTGTTGGTTTGTTGGTTAGTTTGTTGGTTTGTTAGTTAATTTGTTTGTTGGTTTGTTTGTTTGTTAGTTGGTTTGTTTGTTTGCTTGTTGGTTTGTTTGTTTGTTTGTTTGTTGGTTGGTTTATTTGTTTGTTTGTTTGTTTGTTAGTTAATTTGTTTGATGGTTTCTTTGTTTGTCGGTTTGTTTGTTTGTTTGTTGGTTTGTTTGTTGGTTTGCTTGTTGGTGTGTTGTTGTTTGTTTGTTGATTTGTTGGTTGGTTTTTTGTTTGTTTGTTGGTTTGTTTGTTGGTTCGTTTGTTTATTAGTTTGTTTGTTTATTGGCTTGTTTTTTGGTATGTTGGTTTGTTTTTTTGGTTTGTTTGTTGATTTGTGGGGTTGTTTGTTTGTTGGTGTGTTGGTTGGTTTGTTGGTTGGTTTGTTTGTTGGTTTGTTTGTTTGTTTGTTTGTTGGTTTATTTGTTGGTTTGTCTGTTTGTGGTTTGTTGTTGGTTGTTTGTTGGTTGGTTTGTTGGTTTATTTGTGGTTGTTTGTTGGTTTGTTAGTTATTTGTTTGGTGGTTGTTTGTTTGGTAGTTAATTGTTTGTTTGTTGTTGTTGGTTTGTTGTTTGTTTGTTGTTTGTTTGTTGGTTTATTTGTGGTTTTTGTTTGTTTGTTGGTTTGTTTGTGGTTTGTTGTTGTTTGGTTTAATTTTTGTAGGTTTGTTGGTTTGTCGGTTTGTTGTTTATAGGTTGTTGGTTTATTTGTTGGATTGTTGGTTTGGCTGTTGGTTTGTTTGTTAGTTTTGTCTGTTGGTTGGTTGTGGTTAGGTTTGGTTTACTTGTTGGTTGATTTCCTTGTTTGTTTGTTTGTTTGTTTGTTTGTTGGTTTGTTGATTTGTTGGTTGGTTTGTTTGTTGTTTGTTGGTTTGTTTGTTGGTTCGTTTGTTTATTAGTTTGTTTGTTTATTGGCTTGTTTTGGTTTGTTTGGTTTGTTTTATTGTGTGTTGTTTATTTGTGGGTTGGGTTGTTTTTGTGTGTCGGTTGGTTGTGGTTGGTTTGTTTGTTGGTTGTTTGTTGGTTGGTTTGTTTGTGGTTTGTGGTTGTTTGTTGGTTTCTTTGTTGGTTGTTTGTTTCTTGATTTGTTGGTTTGTTGTTTGTTGTTTGGTTTGTTTGTTTGTTGGTTTGTTTGTGTGTGTTGGTTGTTGGTTGGTTGTTGGTTTGTTGTGGTTGTTTTATTGGTTGTTTGTTTATTTGTTGGTGGTTTTGTTTTGTTTGTTGGATGGTTGTTGTTGTTTCTTTGTTTGTTGGTCTGTCTGTTGGTTTGTTGTTGTTGTGGTTTGTTTGTTGGTGGGTTGTTGTGGTTTTTTATTGTTTTTGGTTTATTTGCGGGTTTGTTTGTTTGTTGTTTGGTTTATGGTTGGTTGTTGGTTTATTGTGTTGTTGGTTGTTGGTTTATTTGTGGGTTTATTGTTTGTTGGTTTTTGTTTGTTTGTTAGTTAATTTGTTTGTTGTTAGTTAATTTGTTTGTTGTGGTTTATTTGTTGGTTGTTTGTTTGTTGGTGTTGTTGTTGTTTGTTTGTTGTTGGTTTATTTGTTTGTAGGTTTTTTGGTTTGTCGGTTTGTTTGTTTGTAGGTTGTTGGTTATTTGTTGGTTTGTTGGTTTCGTTGTTGGTTTGTTTTAGTTTGTCTTTGGTTGGTTTTTTGTTGGTTAGTTGTTTGGTTTACTGTTGGTTGGTTTGTTTGTTTGTTTGTTTGTTTGTTTGTTTGTTTGGTGTTGGTTTGTTTGTTGGTTCATTTGTTTATTAGTTGGTTTGTTTATTAGTTTGGATGGTTTTTTGGTTTGTTTCTTTGTTTGTTGGTTTGTCTGGGGTTTGTTTGTTTTTGTTTTGGTGGTTTGTGGGTATTATGTTGTTGGTTTATTTGTGGGTTTGTTTGTTTGTTGGTTGGTTTGTTTGTTTATTGGTTTGTTGGTTTATTTGTGGGTTTATTTGTTTGTTGGTTTGTTTATTGTTAGTTAATCACTTTGTTGGTTTGTTTGTTTGTAGGTTTGTTGGTTTGTTTGTTGGTTTGTTTGTTTGTTGGTTTGTTTGTCGGTTTGTTTATTGGTTTGTTTGTTGGTTGGTTTAATGTTTTGTTTGTTGGTTGGTTTGTTTGTTGGTTTGTTGGTTTGTCTGTTGGTTTGTTTGTTTGTTTGTTGGTTGGTTTGTTTGTTTGTAGTTTTGTCTGTTGGTTTGTTTGTTAGTTTGTTAGTTAATTTGTTTGTTGGTTTGTTTCTTAGTTAATTTGTCTGATGTTTTGTTTGTTTGTTGGTTGGTTTGTTTGTTTGTTGGTCGGTTTGTTCGTTGGTTTATCTGTTGATTTGTTTGTTGGTTTGTTTGTTTGTTGGTTTGTTTGTTGGTTTGTTTGTTAGTTAATTTGTTTGTTGGTTTGTTTGTTTGTTAGTTGGTTTGTTTGTTTGTTTGTTTGTTGGTTTGTTTGTTTGTTTGTTTGTTTGTTCGTTTGTTTGTTGGTTGGTTTATTTATTTGTTTGTTTGTTTGTTTGTTAGTTAATTTGTTTGATGGTTTCTTTGTTTGTCGGTTTGTTTGTTGGTTTGTTTGTTGGTTGGTTTGTTAGTTTGTTTGTTGGTTTATTTGTTGGTTTGTTTGTTTGTTGTTGGTTTGTGGTTGTTTGTGTTTGTTGTTGTTTGTTTGTTGGTATGTTTGTTTATTGGTTTGTTTTTTGGTTTGTTCGTTTATTTGTTGGTTGGTTTGTTGTTTTGTTTGTTGGTTGGTTTGTTGGTTTGTCTGTTGGTTTGTTTGTTTGTTGGTTGGTTATTTGGTTGGTTTGTTTGTTCGTTGGTCTGTTTGTTGGTTTGTTTGTTGGTTGGTTTGTTGGTTTATTGGTTTGTTGGTTTATTTGTGGGTTTGTTTGTTTGTTGGTTTGTTAGTTAATTTGTTTGTCGGTTTGTTTGTTAGTTAATTTGTTTGTTGGTTTGTTTGTAGGTTTGTTTGTTTGTTTGTTGGTTTATTTGTTGGTTGGTTTGTTTGTTGGTTTGTTTGTTGTTTGGTTTGTTTGTTTGTAGGTTTGTTGGTTTGTCGGTTTGTTTGTTTGTAGGTCTGTTGGTTTATTTGTTGGTTTGTTGGTTTGGTTGTTGGTTTGTTTGTTAGTTTGTCTGTTGGTTGGTTTGTTGGTTAGTTGTTTGGTTTACTTGTTGGTTGGTTTGTTTGTTTGTTTGTTGGTTTGTTTGTTTGTTTGTTTGTTGATTTGTTGGTTGGTTTGTTTGTTTGTTGGTTTGTTTGTTGGTTCGTTTGTTTATTAGTTTGTTTGTTTATTGGCTTGTTTTTTGGTTTGTTGGTTTGTTTGTTGATTTGTGGGTTGGTTTGTTTGTTGGTGTGTTGGTTGGTTTGTTGGTTGGTTTGTTTGTTGGTTTGTTTGTTGGTTTGTTTGTTTGTTGGTTTATTTGTTGGTTTGTTTGTTTCTTGATTTGTTGGTTTGTTTCTTTGTTTGTTTGTTGGTTTGTTTGTTTATTGGTTTGTTTGTTGGTGTGTTGTTTGGTTTGTTGGTTTGTTTGTTGGTTTGTTTTTTGGTTTGTTTGTTTATTTGTTGGTTGGTTGTGGTTTTGTTGTTGGATGGTTTTTTGTTGGTTTGTTTGTTTGTTTGTTGGTTTGCTGTGGTTGTGTGTTTGTTGGTTTGTTGTGTTTGTTTGTTGGTTGGTTTGTTGGTTTATTGGTTTGTTGGTTTGTTGGTTTACTTGTGGGTCTGTTTGTTTGTTGGTTGGTTTGTTGGTTGGTTTATTGGTTTGTTGGTTTATTTGTGGGTTTGTTTGTTGGTTTGTTTGTTTGTTAGTTAATTTGTTTGTTGGTTTGTTTGTTGTTAGTTAATTTGTTTGTTGGTTTGTTTGTTTGTAGGTTTGTTTGTTGGTTTGTTTGTTTGTTTGTTGGTATATTTGTTGGTTTGTGTGTTTGTTGGTTTGTTTGTTGGTTGGTTTGTTTGTTTGTAGGTTTGTCGGTTTGTTTGTTGGTTGGTCTGTTGGTTTGTTTGTTTGTTGGTTTGTTTGTTGGTTGGTTTGTTAGTTTGTTTGTTGGTTTATTTGCTGGTTTGTTTGTTTGTTTGTTTTTGGTTGGTTTGTTTGTTGGTGTGTTGGTTGGTTTGTTGGTTGGTTTGTTGGTTTCTTGGCTTGTTTGTTTGTTGATTGGTTTGTTTGTTGGTTGTTTGGTTTGTTGGTTTGTTTGTTGGTTTGCCTGTTTGTTTGTTGGTTTGTTTATTTGTTTGTTTGTTACATTTGATCGTATGTTTGTTTGTTTGCTTGTTTATATGTTTGTTTGTTTGTATGTATGCATGCATGCATGCATGCATGCATGCATGTATGTATGTATGTATGTATGTATGTATGTATGTATGCATGCATGCATGCATGCATGCATGCATGCATGTATGTATGTATGTAAGAATGCATGCATGCATGTATGTATGTATGATGTATGTATGTATGTATGAATGCATGCATGTATGTATATATCTATCTCTATCTATCTATCTATCTATCTATCTATCTATCTATCTATCTATCTATCTATCTATCTATCTATCTATCTATTTATCTATCTATGTATCTATGTGACCTCGTGTGTATCGTTGGCGATTTTTTTTTCCTCTGTCTTCCCTTCTCTGGATCTTTCCTTCTCCTATGTTTCCGATGAAGTGCTCCGCTCGAAACGTTAAACCCTCCTTCTTTCCTGAGCGTCCAATAATACTATATTTGTTCCACGTCCTCGCGTTGTGTTTTTTGTGCTTTCTTGTTTGGATTAACTATATATATATATATATAATGTATGAATACGTACATGTGTATGTGTGTTATTGTTAGAAGTGTTCAATATAGATATCATTAGATATTAATAAAAAACTGTGAAAAATGTGAAAAAGAAACAAAAATGGAATAAGCAGACGACTGTTTATCAGCAGAATGACAAGATGGCTAACACAAATTTTATGTTTCTCTGACAGTTATGAATAAAATAGTCAACTTTTTGTGTGTGTTTTGGAAACTCATTTCCCCAATAATAAATACAAAAACGCAGCCAATATTTGTATTATTTTACAAATGACAGTAGTTATGGGTGTACTTATATAAATGAATATTTTGTTATATTTAATTCAAACAAGAAGGTGAAATATATGTTTTTCTTCTGAAAATTAGTATTCATTTTATCGTTTTATAAAACTTTCAAGAAATTTGGTAAAAGTTATATTTTAACTTTTCTATACAATATTTCCTGATATTACACATGTTAGCCAATGTATACATCTAAAGTTATACGACAGGTAAACAGGCTCGAAATCCACATATGCAAACATATACAGATATAATTTACATTAAGTAGACATATAATTTATGACATTGGATACTATTGTATGCATGTGTGTGTGTGTGTATGTATGTGTGTGTGCATGCATACACATCCGTCCGTACATACACACATACATGTTTCTTCTTCATATATATATACACATACATACACACACATGTATGTATGTATGTATGTATGTATGTATGTATGTATGTATGTATGTATATCTATACCTATAGCTATAGATATCTATAACTATATCTATAAATTTGTAGAAAAATTTCATTAAAAGTTATTGACAATCTAAAGAAATGTCTCAGAAAAACAGACTGATGCGAAGGTTTCGGCAAAAAGTTATCAAAGCAGAAAAAAAAACCAAAAGAATTTTTAAGAAAATATTTTTTGCAGACATTAGGACTATATTAAGCATTTTTTGCAAAACACTTTTGAAAAAAATCCTTCACATGCACGCACACACACATATAAATGCCTAAATATATGCAAACATTATATATACAATTTACATTAAGTAGACTTATAATTTATGACATTTGATAAATATACACAGACACACACACACACGTATACATTCTAAGCAAAACTGTATATAAATATATATATACAAAACTGTCCGACGAACGGGAACGTGAAACTCTAACAGTTTTGTGATTTTTTGCTGCTATTTAATAAAGTATATATA